>NW_005842797.1:483967-515689 GCF_000455745.1 Alligator sinensis
TTAAGAAGCGGCTCGATGCCTACCTGGCTGGGGTCAATTGAGCCCAGTTTCCCTCCTGCCCAGGCAGGGGGTTGGACCTGAAGATCTGCAAGGTCCCTTCCAACCCTACTTCTATGACTAGGCAGACGTAACCAAAGATGGCACAAAAGTCTCTGAAAGAAAACAATTTTTCCCTGAAAATAGTTTTCCTAAGAAAGAGTTAATATAAATGGGGTGCAAGATAAGGAGACATGTGCACAGGTCACAAGATACTGTCATATGAGGAACCCAGAGAGGTAGGGAAAAACCACACGGAATAGAGAACAGAAATCCTAGCAAATCTGCTCTCATAAGCCAGATGACAGAGAGCTTGTATGGGGCTCTTTACATGTTGGTAGAGTTGGGTCCAAGTAAAGGTGTTCATTGAAGAAGATCCACCTACACCTACACCCTACTTCTGGAGCAGGGTTCTTGGAACTTCTGTACACAGAAGCTAAATCCAGACTTGCAGGCATGTGCGGTCTGTGGCGCTGCAAAACAAAATGCCCAAAAGAAAAGTGGCATGGTGCATGCCATAGGAATGTGTGCCAGCTGACACGGAGGCTCAGTCAGTGTCTCCCCTCTAGTTCTACCCTACTTCCTGCAGCATGCTGGGAGGAATGGGGAAACAGCAATTTCCCCAAAGTGGGGCATTTTGCTCCACACCAAAGTGCACATGCAGGGGCATGATCAGCGGCAAAAAGTACCAGCACAAATTTATGTGAAGGGGTACGTCTACATGCAGAGGTGTGTGCTTGCAGCAGCACAAACTGCTGGCACAATGCCTTGGCCTTAATATGGCACTGCTGCCACATTTTTCTGTGCCCCCACTTGGCTATCTGGGCAGTAATCACTCAGTAGATGTGCTCATTGCACTGTCTCTGTGCAAAGTGATGCAGCATGGCCTCTTGGCCCCAAATGGCCAGGAGGTCAGTCACCTCCTCAGGCCACCAACTGATTCTCCAGTGCCTGGTCTGGTCAGACTCCTGTGTGTGGGTCCCCCCACCTGCCTCACTGTGGTCTGCCATGGTCCCTAGAGCAAACTCCAGGGCCGCCTGCTGCTCCATGGTGGCTGCAGCTGAGCCTTGGGTGGCTCTGCCTCTGGAGCAGTGGCACAGTTGCACCCACCTATGTAGCATCTGGCTGGCCCTGGGTGGCTGTACGGGCCCAGGACTAGCCCAGGGTGCCAGATAAGCTCAGCAGCAGGCAGCTGCGATCCCTGCCACGCCTCTGATTGCTCCAACTATGCAGTGTGCTGGAGCAGCAGGGTCACAAACAGACCATACAGATGCACTGGCCAGCAGCCAGAGTGTCTCCCTGGAGGCCCAAGCCTCTGTTTGCTCTGGAGCATGTTTTGCCCTGCTGTTTTTTGCTCTGCTTTTCTTTGCTACCAGGAAATCCTGGTAGCAAATTTTGGCACTGCACTGCAAATTTGCAGTGCAGTGCACATTTGAACATTTGCCCTGTGCAATTTGTGGCACCACAAAGAGGCTTGTGGAACAACAAACTGCACCTGCCTGCACATCTGGATGCAGCCAGAGGCCATGAGAGTTCCTCTGTATTTTAAAGGGATACTACCAAGTTTCTGTGCACAACTATATACCACTCAGCGTCTTGCTATAATATTTCTGTCCCTTTGCTAAGCAGCAGCAGATTTCACAGCCTGGTAAGTCAGTTTTCTATC
This sequence comes from Alligator sinensis, assembly GCF_000455745.1. Lineage (NCBI taxonomy): Eukaryota > Metazoa > Chordata > Crocodylia > Alligatoridae > Alligator > Alligator sinensis. The sequence continues at coordinate 485,670 of NW_005842797.1, forward strand.
TGGAGTAGAAATTGGGGGTGTAGAGTTAGGTGCTTTCTTAGGTTTTCTTTTTATTGACAAAATATGCAGAATGTGTTTCCTTAAATAGATGTGGTCACAAAAATTGTACACAAACCTTTTTTCCCTTCCCCCTGGAAACCTGCTTTACCACCACAGAGCAGTTGTGTTGGTCTCTGCATCAAGTCTCACTGCATAAGCCCACTGGTTCTGTTCCTTCCTCAACTTGCGCTGTTCTTCAAACAGCTAGCACAAGTTGCCTGATTACAGGCCCTGGTTGTCATGGGGGACTTCAATCATCATGACATGCTGGGAGCAGTAGACCAGTGCCCAGGCAACCCAGGAAGTTTAGAGGGCTGGAGCACATGACTCATGAGGAGGGGCTGAGGGAACTGGACTTATTTAGTTTGCAGAAGAGAAGACTGAGGCGGGGGATTTAATAGTAGCTTTCAACTACGTAAAGGGTGGTTCCAAAGAGGATGGAGCTAGGCTGTTGTCAGTGGTAGCAAATGACAGAACAAGGAGCAGCGGTCTCAAGTTCCAGGAAGGGAAGCTGCGGTTAGCTATTAGGAAGAACTTTCTCACGAGGAGGGTAGTAAAGCACTGGAACAAGTTACCCACAGATGTGGTGAAATCTCCATCCTTGGAGGTTTTTAAGAGCCAGCTGGACAAAGCCTTGGCTGGGATGATCTAGTTGGGGCTGGTCCTGTTTTGAGCAGAGGGTTGGACTAAATGGCCTCCTGAGGTTGCTTCCAACCACAATTTTCTACTATTCTAATCCTTAGGCTCTTATGTAGAAACGTCCCAAAACAGAAGCCCTCACCAAGGATTGCACAGCTTCAAAAGGAGGCCTGAGTATTGACATTCCTGTTTGAATAGCTGTCCTATAATACACAGAAACTGCAGAGAAGGGGTGCATGCCCATTGGCATGGGCTGTGTGACCCACGAGACAGCAGCTTTAACATCTTCTGAGTACAGTTGCCACCCAGCATCATAATCCCTAGAATCATATAATCATAGAAAATTAGGGTTGGAAGGGACCTCAGGAGGTCATCTAGTCATACCCCCTGCTCAAAGCAGGACCAGCCCCAACTTGATCATCCTAGCCAAAGCTTTGTGTAGCTGGGTTTTGAAACCCCCCAAAGACAGAGCTTCCTCCACATCTCTGGGTAACCTGTTCCAGTGTATTACTACCCTGCTAGTGAGACAATTCTTCCTAACATCTAACCTAAACTTCCCTTGATGCAACCTGAGACTGTTGCTCCTTGTTCTGTCATCTGTCACCACTGAGAACAATCTAACTCCCATCCTCTTTCAAACCTCCTTCAGGTAGTTGAAAGCTGCTATTCCATCTCCTCTTTTCTAAACTAAATAAGCCCAGTTCCCCAGTCTTTCTATGGAGAGTTTCATCCTGCCTGAATGTGTCAATGACTCAGAATATGTGACATGAGCATGTCTTGCCCCAGTCCTATCTGAATGTCAGTAGGGGAAGATGCCTCTTTGACCAATGCCCTGATATAGGCTGTTATCATGGTTATCTAAGCTTCTAATAATGATGGTCATTAGACTGGTCAATATAGGTGATCAGCATGTAAATTATTCAGTTCTACCAAAATCCACTCCCCTTTTTATCATTCATATTACAGTAGACCCCACTTCCACTCTGGAATTTCCTCAGAAACTCCAAGTAATTTCTGAAATCCTAGAGTGTATTGGACCTAAACAGATGCTTTTGGTGAAAATAATGAGACAGCTCTCAGAAAAAGGCATCAGTTGACTCAATGTGCTTTTTTCAGATGCTGTTCAGGAAACTTCAGTGGTCCAAAGGGAAGGCTATTTCACCAGTGCTTTTAATATATGCTGTCTTCTGGAGCTCGGGTAGGTTCACAGTTTTGTATTCCTGTTTAATATCCTTTGTTCCAGAGCTGTAAGGACCCTGTTCTGGATTCTGTGGGCAGGAGGTTCTGAGCTAGCTTTGCCTTCATGTATCACACAAGACAAATTACTCTGGAATTACTTTATTGACTTAATTGATGCTTGACCATGAATGAACTTGGCTACCAGACAAAACATAAACATTTAGAAGGTACACTCCTGTCTCTCTCTACCTGCTGCTTTACATAACTAGAAAGATACCATTTTTCCCCCTGTGTGGAATCACTTATGATATGAGTGCATCAAACTTCAATGTCATTACTGTTGACTTTGCTTCTGCCTTGACATGAACTACAGAAAACGCATTGACCAATTCTGAAAACAAATGGCTGACATGTTACCAAGGCTTCTGAACTCCATCTGCCAATGTTCAGATAAGATACCATGACTCAAAATTAGAGATGTAAAAAAATTATGAATGCAGGAGTTCGAAGTGATAACTCCTTTCATATAACAACTTCTGTTTTGTGCACTCTCATTTTTCTGATGCTAATAATTTACAGCAATAAAATCAAGTGGTAGAAGATGAAGTCTGGGCCCCTAAAATGAAGAGTAATTCCACAAAAGCCATTGAAGACTCTGAATTTATTCCCCTGAAAAGAGAGTTTGATCCTTTGTGCATAAGAGTCAGCTGAAGGACACTTCCTGCCTGCTGACATGTGGTACCTGAGGTTATATAATATACAAAGACTTCACGGTCATTGCAAATAGATTGGTATTCAAGAATATCAAGAATGTCTAACTATTTGTCAATCAATGAAACAGGGTGCAATTGTCATTTAGTCCAAACTCCAGATTAAGGCAGGATCATCCCTGCCTAGACCATCCCAGAAAAATGTTTTTTCTAACAGGGACTAAAAAAAACCTTGCAGTCTCAGAGATCCACTTCCTCTTTAGGTAACCTGTTATAGTGCTTAAGCATCTTCATAGTTTAAAAAGTTCTTTCTAATATCTAACCTAAACCTCCCTTGCTGGAATTTAAGCCCATTATTTCTTGTCCTCTCTCCTGTGGACATAGGGTAGAGTTGATCACTATCCTCATTAGATTTGAAGACTGTTACCAAACCCCCAACCTTCCCTCGTCTCTTCTCTAGGCTAATCCCACATCTTTGAACTAAATTATGCCAGTTCTTTCCACTTTTTCTCATATACTTTATTTGTAAAGTCTAGTCATTTGGTTGCTCTCTTCTGGACTCTTTTCACTTAGTCCACCTCAAAATTGGACACACTACTCCGGCCAAGGCTTCATCAGTGCTGAATAAAGTTGAAGAATCATTTCCCATGACTTGCACACAGTACTCCTGTTCATATAATAATAGAAAGTTAAGGTTGGAAGGGACCTCAGAAGGTCATCTAGTCCAACTCCCTGCTCAAAGCAGGACCATCCCCGATGAAGCTTTGTCCAGCTGGGTTTTGAAAACCTCTAAGGATGGAGGTTTCTGGGTAACCTCTCTGGGTAACTTGTTCCAGTGTTTTACTACCCTTTTTAGTGAGAAAATTCTTCCTAATATCTAACTTCAACTTCCCTTGCTGCAACTTGAGACGATTGCTCCTTTTTATATCATCTGCCACCACTGATTCCAATGTATTAATAGCTTTTTTGGTAACAATTTTACATTGTTGACTTGTGGTCCACTAGGGACCCTAAATTCTTTTCCAAATAGCTACAGCCTAGCTATGCATTCCCCATTTTATATTTGTGCATTTGATCATTCCTTCTCAAATATAGTACCTCACAGCTGTCCTTATAACATTTTATCTTCAGACTATTTTCCAATGCATCAAGGTCATTTTGAATCCCAATCCTGTCATCTACTGTGCCTGTGATTACGCCCAGCTCGATGTCATCCACAAATTTTAATAAATATAAACTAAATGCCAGCCTCCAAGTCATTTCTGAAGATATTATACAATGCCAGACTCAGGACAGACTTCTGAGGAGCCTCACTTCACACTTCCTCTCAGTTGTACTTTGGACCCTTGTTGACCACTCATTGAGCTTGAGTTACTAAGCAGCTATTCATCCAGCTGATTGTGGTTTCATCTATTTGAGTGGTAAGCAACATTTCAGAGCTGTGGAACAAAAGAACCTGGTTTGGGTCCAAAGTGGACCACTGTTCCATCTCAGCCCTGCCACTTTTCCCTGCCACTGGTTCTCTCTGCAGCATGGGATCAGCTCCCCAGACCTGGCACTGGCACAAGCAAAGATCCCTCCTGTGGGAATGCTACCAAAGCTACACCATTGACATGCTGTTGAAGACCTCTCAAGTCCTTGGCTAAGATTTGGTGCTTATACAGCATGTTGCTGACCCTTGATCTACAACATATTTTCTGAGATACCATGGGAGAGACGATGCCAAATGTATTGCATGTATATTATGAGGGAGTCTTGCTAAAGGTAACTATGAAATTTCAAATTGAGGTGTGAAACAAACTGCTTACCAATAGGCACAAACAGATAAAAAATAATACAAACATTTTTACTTCAAAGCATTAAGACCTCAACTCTTGGTGCTGGAATGGAGACTCTGGCCAGCCAGACATATCATCATATCATCCTCCATTTGGAGGATGTGAAAGAACTGGCTTACTCTTTGCTGTCTATGTAACTCACCTTTTCTATCTTCTTTTCCCCACTTAGGGTTGCATCAGGATGCATCCACTGCAAGGAGACGAAATGTGGTCTCATTACAGGGTAAAATGGTGAAAATGGAATGTATGCACATGAGTGATGCAACAGAAGGTTTGATCCTAACTCTAAGGAGAAATGGCACCCCCACTGAGCTTTGTAGCTTGCGGTTTAGAAACTTTAGGATTTGGGACAGAGTCTGCAAAGGTTCTGTAACTCTAGAGTATGATCATCACACCAAATGGGTTTACGCTGTTATTCAGAGAGTCTCTGTGAATGATTCTGGGATTTATAACTGCACCCTGGAAAGCATGATTCCTCCACCTGTGAAAACACTGACCTATACATACATTTGCCTTACAGTATCAGGTAAGCTAGGCGTTTGCAATATTCCATCAGACTCCATTTCTGTGGGTTATTTTTCTTTTATTGTTATCATTTTAGAAAGATAAATATCCTAAGAAACTGCAGCAAGCCTCTTATATGCATATATAATGCTACTGTAATACTTATTGTTCATGCTGCAGAGTGTGGGCTCCCTTCTGCTACCTGAGCTCCATAAGGACAACCTGAGCCCTGTTGGTTATCAGGTATCTTCCTGCTTGTTGCTGTCATGTCTAAAGGAGCCTTATCACCTGTTCAACAAGAAACCTCCATGTATGTTTCTCCTAATACTCCCCAAAAGCACAGACCCTCTCTTCTCATTGCAGATAGCATTGCAGAGCAGGTTGAAGGAGACCTCCTGATTTTCAATTGAACCTTACAATACAGTTTCTAATGCAATGTGTACATAGTGAGGCATCAAATGTTAAAAGCAGTGATTCTCAACCAGGGTGCTCTGACACTCTGGGGTGTTAGGAAATCTTTTTAAGGGTGCCATGTGATACCACATAATATTAGCACTGATAGGTATGCAAATGACAACAAGATAAACCCAGAGATTTCAAATAAATATCTATAGTGTGAAAACTCCTTTGATTTGTTGTGGACTTTCTGAGTCCTTTGCAATGGAAGAATTGCCCTATTATTTTTCTGTAGTCAAAAAACAAGTGAAAGCTAAGGTCTGGCATTTCCTAAGGGGTGCCTTGAGTATAAAATGATTGAGAATCACTGAACTAAAGGGATATCTTACTTATCAGGTGATGGTTGTTATGGGGTGATACACTGATGCAGCAGCATGTCATTTGTTTCCTCTGTTCCAGCTCCTCCAGTTGTTGAGCTTTCCTTGGTATCTCCTTTCTTCAATAACTGTGAGAACACATTGACTTGCTGCGCTTGGGACTTCTACCCTCAAGACATCCAGTTCTCCTGGTATAAGGATGGAGAGTTGATCACCAGCACTTCAAAGAATGATTCTTTGTTCCCCAATAGTAATGGCTCTTACTCCTATATAAGTAACCTAATTATTTCCCGTTCTGACTGGAGCAGATCTGTACAGTTTTCTTGCCAAGTGAATCATTCTGCACTGGAAAGTCCTGTTGTCAAACATATATCTTTGCCTCGAGCTGAAAAAGGTAAACGATTGCTGTTCATTAGGTACTGATTTAGTAATATGTTTCTCTTGGGGTAATCTGTTTTTGAACAAAGGAACCTGTTTAGTGCTCTTCCATACAAAGTGCAATAAGGGTCAAATATTTGCATTTGTTCCTTTGGTTACATCATAGAATTGTCATTTCACCATGCCAAAAGAAAGAGTGAGCCAACTATTAGTTATAATACGGTACAATATAGGCGCTTTAACACCAGTCTTTGAGGGACCAGCCCAAGGCTTCAGACCAAATCCTACAGCATCAGTTCTGAGCAATTAGAATCAGGCTTCATGGCAGCAAAAATCAAGAAATGGTTGTGGGGGGCCCTTTAGCCAAGCATCATTTTGAGATTATACCCTTGAGGTCCCTTGCAACCCTATAATGCTATGCTTCGTTATGTTTTCGTGCAAAATTCTGCCTCTAAATAGAAGCAGTTTACATGGTTTTTAATCATTAATGCTAGAAGTTCTGACCAAGAACTGATTTGTTCCTATGTTTACAACGGCCGGATGTCTTGCGTTCCCCTGTCGTGGCTAGCCCGTATAACAGTTAAAGGCCTACTGATGCTACCACTAAAAAGAGTTGTTTCTTTAGCTTATACCACAGAAGCATGTATTAGAGAGCCATTCTCTTTTTCTGCATCCAGGTTGCAAACACCCTCTGATCTCTCTGCACTTTCTTTCTCTTATTCTATGATTTCTTTTCTCAGGATTCAGCCTCTGTGCTAAGAGCTTCTCTGTCTTCAAAGGATTAGCATAACATGAGGTTTTTTCCTTTTCAAACATCTTTCTCTTTCCTGCAGGTCCTTTTTCTTCTCTGGTGCCTCTTCCCTCTTCCATCCCAAAAAAATACTTAAATCATGTTATTTACAAGATGCTGACAGTTTGATTTAGTGCTGTTTATTCTCAGAATAATTACTCACTTTCAAATAAGATAAGGGTGCATCCTCTGAATTAGAACATCCATAGCACTTTGTGCAAAGGGTAGGGATTTTAACTTCTAATTGGGAAAACTGCTAAAACTTGTCAAGAAAAAATTATTGAAAAATGTTCTCAAGTTGTTTTTTTTAGGTTTGACAATTCAACATAATTTTTTTTTAAAAAACCTTTTCATTATAGTTTTCTTGCAGGGCATTGACTTTTTATCCCAATTCAAGAGGAAAATGATGTTCAAAATATGAGAAATTTCCATGGGAATGGAAATTTTATTCTTTCAATAGCTGTAATAATCATAACTTGTTTCCTAAACTCTGCTTATAGCTTCTATTTAAACAAACAAATAAAAATGCTTATTGCTAAGTCCCTGATATGGACAATGAATGAGTGTTTTTGAATAGCTGCTGTGTCCCATCATATTATAATTTATATTTGTTTCTAAGATTCTTCAAAGTTGCCAATCTGGATCCTGGCTGCAGTGCTTGCTGGTCTCCTCATGATATTGGTGATGATTATTCTGGCAATGACCCTGATATTCAGTAAGTGTTCATCTATTTCATTACTCTTTTCTTTTATTAGAAATAGAAGGGATAAAGATTGATAAGTTATAACTTCATGTATGCACGCCACTATTACCTTCCACTGGATGGAATCAAAACAACTTAAATGTTTGTGCATTTGTTGTCCTCTAATGATTGGACACCTACTAAGAAAAGAGAAGCTGGAATACTAATAAAAAGTCTATCTTAATTCAGGTACTAGATACCCGTGTGCTAAGACTTGAAATAGAAAGTGGGTAAAAGAAATAACATGGTGTCTAATATAAAAAACTGCTTATTGATCTCCTCTTCTGATAGACTCAATTTAATTTTTTTCCCTTTCATCCACTGATTGTTTGCCTAATGACATTTACCCAAAACAGCCCTTACAGGCTTGAAAAGGCAACAGACTGCTGTAGAGCTTAAAGCCAGGGAAAGATTTCATAGAACTAAACATGGTAACAAAATCTTACTGTACAAATAGCATTTTGGTTTGGAGTGGATAATGGGATAGAAACCCTTTCACCTCCAGGGCATCAGTTGAAATCCAACCTCTGTCCAAAGTGACAAAAATTTCTTTTCCAACTGTGATATTACTTTTTTGGTTTTACTTCAGTTCCCAGGGAAAAACATTCACAGAATGAAAATCTGCCCCTCCCCAATTAACCTTAACTGGCAGCTTGGTTAGCAGCTGAATAGGGGGGCTAAGGTCTGACAAACCTTGGAGACTCCATTACCTTTTTCCTCCAAGGTCAATGTTGAGGTTCATTGACCGGGCTGTGTGGCGACGCTTGCGCTGCCACTGCCCATACTGTGCCAAGAAAAGCTCCATTGATTAAGACTTTAATTCATTCGTATCATTTCATGCTATTCACATATTTGCAACAGAGAAGAAATTCACAGTACACTCATGGTGGTATATGTTAGCATAGCCCTACCTCATGGGCTGTTGCAATAGATTTTCCTCCTGTGTCATATATATGTCATATAAAGATATGCAAAAGGTGTACAAAAGACTTAGCTCCACCAACCAATGTAACTCAATGAGACTGCTTCTCAGTAGCAATTATGAGCGAAGAAATCCTACAACCTTGAAAGACTTGTGTTCCCATCCCCATATATAGTATGTGTTTAGTATTTACTCCCTCTGGTGGCCAAACATAATAGCAAAGGACTAACATGGAAACCTAAGGTAGAATTTAATGTGTTAAAACAACACTTACAGTTAAACCATTGAAGCATTTCTAAGTTTCACTTTGCCCGTATCAAAAGTTGTGTCTGTTTTGAGCTAAGCCAACTTTATGTACCTGTTTTAGGATCCAAGACCACATCACAGAGCTCTGCAGACAGAGTTATGCCAGAGACTGCTGTGATGCAACTGCCACAAGAATGCCAGAGAGAGAACTGCCACACAACCTATGCATTGCTTAATTATTATCCAGGATCTACATTATGAGTGGTTGTCAAGTGTGGTATGTGGGGTATGAAATACAGAAGGAAGCCTTGCATTCCCTTGAAGTCTTCTGCACTGAACATGATGATGGAAGACAGGAGCTTCTGGGGAAACAAATATCACCCGCTACTTATAATACTGAAGCCTTGAGCTGTCAAATAACAAGTAGAGCAAAGCCACTTGTGAAGAAGGGCAGTGTGCTAGATGCTGGTTTGAGTTCTCAAACCTAGTTAGTATTTTAGCAAAAAAGTAACATCTAATCTGGCACATAAAGGGAACTGAAATGTCCCTGAGGTGCCTGATCTGAGCACAAGGTGACTGTGGGCCTTTGGGAGAAGATGCACTGCTTTGGAGCATTACGGTCATGACCATGAGGTTAGGCAGCCTAGGGAAATTTTCAGACTGCTGCTTCACAATCCATTGCGTGCACTTGGCTGGACTTGGCGCACTGAGTCACAATTAAGCCAATATCCCAGCAACGCAGCTAAGATATAATTGATGGAAATTCTGTTGTTCAAATGGGTCCAAGTCATTTTCTGATGATTAAAGTCCATGCCACTGTGTCAGATAAAAGGTGTTCTGGCTAAATTCCAGGGTTAATAAGAGCCTTCACTCTAAAATGCCCTACACATTGCAATTGAAATGCAGCCCACTGTGCACTTTCACATGTCTGTCACGCTCCACCCCTGAACTGATTGAATTTCTAGGGTTGCTCACAGCATTCTGCATCCAATCCATACCTTGCAAATCACTTATTTTGGGAGCCTTCAGCATGAAAGAGGAACTATCTCCACTTATGGGAATTCCTTGGGTTAACTGTTGCCTGCAGTTGTGGAGAGCTGGATTTGAGGAAGACCCTTCCAGTCCTGTGTCCCTATGTTTCTAGATAGCTGTTAGGTTTTATCACTTTTTATCACTTTCATGTTTTTATAAATATTGCACAAGTTATTACTTTTACCATATTCTAGTGTATTAGTGGCTTTGTTAGCCGCTGGATCTTTATGGAAGATGCTGATGATCTTAAATGTTGGCTCTTGTTTACAAACTGTTACTGTGTGGCAAGGAGGCAATTGTAAACTACAACAGCAAGATGGACTTTATTTTTGTGTGTTCCTACTGATCCTGAACTCTTTGGCCTGTTCTGGAGATGCTTTAATTGGAATGCATTAATATATTTCAGCATACAAAATTACCAGATTTTAGGTCTAAGGATGTTACACAAATTGCCAATTGCTCAAACCACAAGCAAGACTTTATAAAGGGGGATAAGGCAAGGTACCGCGTTTATCGATTACATGAGTTAGACATAGAGGTTCAGGCACACCGTTCATACAAATACACAAATCATCATGCACATCATTACACACAGGCATACACATACACAAAACAACCATTTCATCCACACATACACCAGATATAGTTACCAGCAATAGTTGCTCAATATCAGCCCAGGGTGGCCAACCGAGGCTTATTGAATAGATGATGATGATGATTTGAAGATAGCCGATTTAAAGATAACAGCTGGAGCGGGGTGAACAGATGCATCTGTGCTCTGATGAAACAGCAGTAGAGAAAGAGACTCAAACAGCTTGGCATTTTCAAAGTGTTCTTTTACAGGGATTGGCATCCTTTGTTTCAGTGCTTTGGGGTTTTTCCATACCCAACTTCTGTTTTTGTGGTTGTTCTTCTTTTGTTTTCAGCTTATCTTAGAAGAAGAAATTCTGCCAGATGGGCAACAAAAACACTCCAAGGCTGTTATCTCCTTTGTGCCTTCAAGCTTCAAAGGGATTCTTCAGCCATTTGTTAGTTAGTTAGTAGTTGGTAACTTACATTTGACGCCTTGTTGCTTACATAAACAGTTGAATCTTCTTCTTCCGTCTCTATGCCATCCTCTCACCATTCACCCTTTTACACACACTCATACATAAAGGCTATGCAGAGTTCATTCACTTATGTCAAGCAGAAGGATACAAAATGGAGTTTTCAAGTTGCTTACAGGACAAGACTAACATGGTTACATTTCACTATTATTACACTCTATGTTAACATCAGCTACATTAGTTCAGTTCATGCTACAAGGAGAGGTCCTAAAGGAAAGAAAATGATGGAAAATAGAGTTGGTACCAAGGACTTTTTAAGTGTGCACATTTGTACAAATAATTACCACAAGTAAAAACTGAGAACAATGGTTTTGAAATCAATAAGGATCTTTAAATAAAGAAAACTGAGTATATATAGCATCCACGTGTCTTGCCTTGGTCTAATTTATTCCATTTTTATTTCCATTTTATTTTTTTTCCAGTGCATATCATCTAAAATTTTATTTCATGGTTAAAAAGAAAAAAGGAGAAAGAATTTAATCATAATGCAATGTGTTTAGGCCCAAAAGAGTCTAGATTAACAATACAGTTGGGGTATGTTTAAAGACCTAGAAACCTAATGGATATGACTTTTTAACAGTTGACTTGACATCCAGTTACTGTTAATTTTAATGGAAAGAAGGCATCTATGTCCCTAAGGCATCTTTGAAAATCTTGGCCCTGATAATTTTCATAAATGAAAGTTTAGAGTTCAGTCATGCAGATATTTACCATGGAGCATGACTCTTATTTTTGTGTGTAATCTTATTTAGGTCAGTTGATTTATTGCCTGATCAGAATCAAATCTCACATAAGTTAATAGGAGAGATGCTTTATGGATTCTGCTGCTAATTTACATAATTAAGTCAGGTGAAGGGAAACCCTTTCCCCCTTGAATTTCTTTGGAAAGAAAAAACACCCCATTCTGATTTTTTTTTAACTATATGGACAATGGGTTCAGTTTCAGTTAAGCTTGCTGCAGTGTTTGTGGGGCCTTAGTTGTGCATCATTTCACAGAAACCAATGATTGGTCCAGGGCTGGCTTAGAAACACTACAAGAGTAGAGAAAGACTGAGTTCTTAATATCAACCATTTTCATCATCTGTTTCCCATGAGTTTCCATTCCTATATATTGAAAGGATAGTGTATGGCCTCCAACAATTCTGGACAAGGTGACAAAGGTGACTTAAAAGTAAAATCAGACACAGAGGCCATTCAGTTTCTCCTGGGAGAGTCACTGCTTTCCTAGGAGAAACCATGAATGTACAGATGCTCAGGATTTCTCTCCCAGAGCGAAAATGGCAGCTCCAGAAGTAATATTACCTGAGAATAGCCAGGATTAAATTATTCCTGGGAGCAAATGTCCATACAGCTTATCCTTCTGAGAGAACCCACAACACAGACTTCCAGCATCCCAAGTGATTTACTTTCTGCTTCACCTCGCCCCAGAGATGGTGTGTCAGTTGGGCTTGACTCTACTATTCCAGCCAAGCAGGAGTAAAACTTCCCTCCACAATTCCATACTGTGCTGCAGGGAGACGGGCCAGCCTGGGTCAACCAGCCAGGGCTCCTTTATGCACTGCTGCCATCTGTTGCTAGGCAGACTGAGAGAGCCTGTAGAGCATTCTGAGATGTATGCATGGGAACCCCCTAGCTACGCAGCCTCAGCACTGCAAGCTCTTTGCCCTTCGGGGGCTTAGCATTCAAATCTCTGTTCAGGCATCTCCAGGTAAGTTTTTCAATTAGGAGGACAAACTCAGGAGATTTCTCTCAGGTCATTTTAATGTACGTATGTAGACATAGCTTTGTAGTGATCAAATGACATACCTACAGTCCCTGCTTCCATTTGTGGTAAGTTCTGAATAATTTGGCCCTTGCAGAGGGCCATTTATGCACCGTGTAAGGACCTGAAGAGTTAACTGGTACATATAGGTTGGACTGGTTCAGTGGTTAATTTCATTTCAAAATGACAGCAAACAAATGGGGGGGTCATTGTAGGGGTGGGAGCAGGGGGGATGTTAGGACTCAATTGAGTATCTTTTCCTTGAGGCAAGAATTTTTTGTGATATCTTTTACTGGACCTGAGGAAAGGTACTTGATTCCTGAAAGACTGTTCAACAGCTTATACAACTATACAGTTGTTCCAGTAAGAGATCACAAAACATCCTTGCCTCAGACATTTCCTGGATGAACATTCCCAACCCAAATATCTTTTTGTTGAAAAGGGATGGCCAAGACTCCATAGCAGTAATGATCTTGAACTGCTACTACTTAAGCAGGTTGCTCTCCTCACTCCTGAAGCAATGTATTTTAGGGTTTATCTTCATGACCCAAGACAGAGATACCCTAAGCTAGTTGTGAGGCTGTTTACTGGAGTCCACATATTGCAACTCAGTGTCATCCTGAGACATCTAAAATAGTGCTACATGCTTTAAGCCCCAGAACTGGAAGCCATATAGCCATGTTCAGCTGCAGTGCAACTGTGTTGCACTGCTAATGTGTCTACCCTGCAATCAGTTATGGAGCTAACAAAGGAAGCATTAGCTGTAATATTTTTCAGGGAAGTTCCTTGCACCATATAGATGTCTTATTGTCTCAAATGATGGCACTGTATCAGCAGGTTGGCTATCAGTGGTAGTAGTAGGATGCTAACCTAGAACAGTGTTATTTTGCTGATATTGCTGCTTAATTAAGAATAGAAAACATAGGGTTGAATGCTGACCAGTACTCTTTTGCTTGGTGTTTGCTTGACGTACCTGGTCCTGAATTTAGGTTCTGGCTGGTTGAAAATTTCCCAATAACAATGTTGCAAGCCCAAAATCAAAAGCTCCAGAACAAAAGCGATTGGGCCCTCCATCATCTGCCATACTGCATCTGCAAACATACAGATGACTATCTGTACCTTTTAATTTTCTTCTCCCTGTGCTCTTTATTGGATTGTTCATTAAGCCTGTACTTGTTGTCTGTAAGCCTGTACTTGTTGTCTAAAACATGGTGCATTTCAAAGATGGTGTCTAATCTTAGAGCCAGATTTGTGCTGGTATTTCCTTATACCTTTACAGCAGTGGGAGCCAATCTTTTTGGCAGGTGTGCCACAACATAGCCCTGCATTCTCCCTGAGTTCCTCTCCAATCCCCTTCCCCTGCTTGAATTGTTGCTCTGCTTTCTACTTTCTGCCCTGTACACACTGTAATCCATTGCTTTGCTTTCAGCTCCCTGTCCTACCTGTTCCTGTGTTCCCTGCTCCCTCCTTGGTCTTCTGTGTGCCACACAGAGGCTAGCCATGCCACTTGTGGCAAGCATGCCACAGGTTGGCTGTCTGCTGTATGCCTGAATCTTTCTTATGTCAGGCATTCAGAGGCAACCAGGAGAATCAATGATGGAACTGGAGGCACAAAAAAATTGTTTTGTATCCACACGCTATTTGTCAAGGATGCTTATTTTTAAAAAATATTATTAGGAACAAGATGCTTTAGGATATAATTTGTAGAATAAGAGTAGTACTTGAGCCTAAAAATTATAGTAATTTCACACCAGACAAATAGGTGTTGTCTGTAGGAGGGTCACGTTCACAGTTGCTATTCAAGAGCTATAGAGCTGGTGTTAAACAAAATCATTGAAGATGTCTGTGTATTTGGCAAAACATTCACTAGTCTCTTTTTCTTTGTTCAGTGTCACAATGGCAGCCTGGCTGCACCTCTGTTGTCTTCCTGGTTTCTCTTTGTGTCAACCCCAGACCTGTTATACTTTGAAGCTTTTTTTCCTTGGGTGGAATTTGGATTAAAGTACCCTTGAGTATCCATCACATGTACCAACCAGATCTGACTGATTAAAGGCACATCCTTTCATGTGTCTGTGACTAGTGGTGAATGTAGTGACCAAGCAGCCTTTTCATTCAAACTATGGTTTATTTAACAGCAGAAGCAATGCATTTAAGGAAAATTTAAATGCAACAGTATTAAACCTTGTCTTTAAGATCTAGGGTGTGTCAGTGGAGATGTGATACATGCCAACATGAGTTTTTGTACCTGAATGACAAATTAAGCTGACAAAAGCATCCTTCTATTGGCATATCTGTACCTACACCAGGAATTTTGCTGGCATAGCTATATCAATAACCAGCTTGGGTTTTTTGGCACTACTATCAAGCATAGCTTTGCCCACAAAACTTTGTCATTTAAATATGGCTTAATCCAACCATGGGCTAAGTATTTCTATATAGGAGTTGCACTGCTTGAATTAAAGATGGGAAGTTAAACCAATATAATTAAACCAGTATGGCTCATTTTAGATATGGATGATGTTACTTAAGTTTATATAAGTTTAGCTTCCATATCTGATCTTCCTCTTCTGCTCTTGCCAGCATGAGAAGAGCTACATTGGTTTTACTGAAGCTGCAACTTTTAAACTGAATCTGGTCTGTTCTATATAACTTTCTATAATGCACACATGACCACCGTGTATGAGCAGCTTCCACGAATGCATGATGCAATGTGAAACGATTTAATGATTTAAATGATTTAGCTGAGTCAGTGCTAAATTGCTAAGAGACTGGTTTAAGCTAAACCACAAAAAACTATTCTTAAACCAAAATTAGTGCCCAAACTGAAGTTAGTTAAACCAGTGAAAGTTTCTCGCGAAGACAAAGGTCATCAATGTCATGAATGCTATAGTCATGTAAAGCAAGTTTAAACCAGTGGATGAATGTCTACACACCAAGTTAAACTAGTCTGGCTAAATAGTACTAAACAAGTGCACCTTTATCTCTGAATGAAGTTAGAGAGAGAGCTGACTTACACATGCAACCCTCTTGATTCCTGCAGTCACCAGATTCTGCAGCTTCAGAATCGGGGGATTTTTCTGGCATCATGTGATCCACACCTCTCAAGTACACATAACTCTTTAAAGCCAGCTTTGGTATTATATAACTCTCTTACTCATGCTTGTGTGAATTTGGGGTGAGCTCTCTGAAGTATCTGTGTGTACATCAGAAAGCTTGCTGAGTACAATAGTGCAGTTGTAATCTAGCACCAGGAAACCAGCTTTTAGATCAGAGGCAGGCAATTATTTTGGCTGGAGGACTGCTTACTGAGGTTTGGTGAGCTTTCAAGAGCCACCTGGGCAGCCCTGCCCCTTGACAGTTACCCCGCCCCCTGGTTACCATTTTGGGACTGGAAATCCTCCCCCCCCCCAGCCCAACCTCTGACCTTTGCCACTGGAAATCCCTCCCCTTGCCCCGCAGAAATACTCATGTCAGGAGTGGAGGTTTGCCATCGTAGAACCAGAAAAAAACTAAAACATACACTAAAAGTCAAACACTTACTATAACCTATCTTAATTTTATTACAAAAAATATTTTGTCATATTTTTGTTATGATTTGTGTACATAGAAGTGATTGCATAATAACTCAAAAATAAAGTCTTAGTCCTGTATATTGTGTGAGGGGGTGTGGTTGGGTGTAGGCTGGCAGGCGTGGGGGCGTGTGTGTGTGTGTGTGTGTGGGTAGGGTGTAAGGGGTGTGTGTGTGTAGGATGGAGTATGGGGGTACAAGTGTGGAGGAGGTTGTGATGGGGTGTGGCTGTGTGTGTGGGGGCAATAGGGTATGTTGGGGAGTTGTGGGGGAAGGGTGTGTGTGTGTGTGGTGTTTGTGGAGTGTAAGCAAGGGTGGGGGAGTGTGGGTTACCCCCCCCACACTGCCCCCATGGCATCCAATCCTGCAGGCGGTGGCAGCAGCAGGTGGGGGCACTCAGGGTGCTCGTACTTGGCACAGGTGCTACTGCCTGGCAGTGCACAGCTCCAGCCAATGCTGCACATTGCAGCAAGAAGCACAGCCCCTGCTGGGCCACCTCTATTGCCAACGCTCCCCTCTGCACACAAGCAGCCACTCACTTGTGCATCACTTGACGGAAGCTCCACGCACTGGAGCTACCTGCCTTTGCTGCTCCCTGCTGCACAGGTCCCAGGACTCTGCTGGAAGGAGCCCTGGCGCCTGCTTCCCTGCAGAGTCCTGGGATCTCCATGGCAGGGGGTGACAAAGGCAGCTAGCTCCAGCATGTGGACCTTCCCTCCATTGGTGCGTGAGTGCGGGGCCTGCCCATGCGTGGTGGGGAGCACTGGCAATAGAGGCGGCCCGGCATGGACTGCACTCCTCACCGTCATGCATCGTTGGCTGCAGCTGGCCGTATTTTGCCCACCCCTGTTTTAGGTCTACCAAGAAAGCTAAAATGGCTGTCAGTATTTATGCTAGCAGCACTTATACCAGTTTGATTACAATACGTTTCAATGAAGCTAGCCCTAAGTGTATTCTGAGTAAGAGTATGAACAAATGAACGAGTTAACGAGAAAACAAAGCAGGGCCTTCCCATGCAAGTCTTTTGCCATGCCAAGCAGGGACCTTACTCAACAGTAACTGACCCACTTTCTCCCATGGGAAGTGAAAGCAAAATAGCCATGGCTTAGTCTTGTTTCACACAAAGAGCTAAACTCCATGGTTTAATTTTCACTTACAGTACTTCAAGACAACAGCAAGCCAGTTGTACCATCAGCTGTTTCCATCCATCAGCTGCTCTATGGTAACTCCCTGCCCTCTTTAAACTCACAGTAATTTCTTCAGTTGTCCATTCCCTAACATGGTCATTGAATCATCAACTACTTGTTCACATTAGAAGCCCCTGGGGGCACTCTTTGTTCTGTATTTGCACAGTATCTAGCGGCAATGTATATGTAATCTGAGACAGGAATTCCTCAGCACTGTTATAGTAGCAGTATTATCCCTTTTCTAACATGGCTGCATTTCTAGATAGCATGTACTTATGTGGATGAGCTGTTCTAACCATTTTTACTGCATGCATGAAAAATTTCAGGTCAGATTTAACAATTATTTCTCTATGGCAAAAAACACAATCAGACAGTCAGTCACCTTTAGTCTTATTGGTCAATGCTGAGCATAAATGGTAACGTTGCATTTTAAGTAACATAACAACATTTGTTAAGACCACAATTGACCCTTTTATAGTAGTTGCTGGAAGTCAGTGAATACAATCCAGGTAATTTAACAGGGGTATTGACATGGAGCTAAACTACTGATTGGGACCTGTACTGATTGCACTAGGAAATATAGGTTATTGACATCCCTGTGTCACACCTGTACTGCTGACCCCAATAAAGAGCTCAGTACTCTGAAACCTTAGCATAATTCAAAGCCAGACATGAAGTTAGTGACTCAAATCTATTTCTACTAAGCATTCATCCTTCCAAATTCTGACAAATTGAAAGAACACAGTGAGGGATTGGAAGGCCCAAATTTTACCAATCTTGGCTTTGGTTGGGTGATTTTTCAATGTGCTTTCATTAAAATCATTGCAATTGCAACAAAGAAGCAGTTTTTCGAAGGACAAATTATAGTAGTCAAAGTATTCTTCCAATTAAGAGACCATATGTTGAGGAATCTGTGACAATCCCTTCTAAAGAGAGCTGGTAAATGTGACTTAGGACAATTTAGATTTTTTTCATTTTGTATGGGAGCGGATGAGGGGTTTTTCACATCATCTATTGGTCAAACAAATGTTTTGAGCCCCTTTCTTAGTAGGAAAAAACAAGTATTAATCAGAGCCAAGACAGAGCTCTTCTCTGAAGAGAAATCATAGGATTCATACAAGACAGAATGAAATCAAAAGGGAAACCAGCCTTTTTCAGACTTATATGATGCTGTTTGCAAATCAACAGGTACTCTACCATCATATGAAGCAGTAGCAGGGTTCTGTGCACTGGGGTTCCCCCAGTGTATCCGGACCTTGGATGGGACCCATGGGACCTGCCCGCCCCACGGAGACCACCCCTATTATAGGAGCAGGGGGGCTCAACTCCATGGTCCTTCAGGCCATCACAGACCACCAGGGGATGTTCACCCAAGTGAGCTCTGGCTGGGTGGGCAGTGCACATGATGCCCACGTCTTTCCAAACTCTGGCCCATGCTGGTGGAGATTGGGTACTTAGTGCTGAGGGTGGTGAACCTGTAGCTGGGCACCATCGTTGTCCCACCCCTTCCCATCAGGGACCCTGCATACCCACTCCTGCCCTGGCTGATGAGGTCTTACACTGGCCACCTGGACCCCTGCCACGCCTACTGTAATAGTTTCCTGGGCTGGACCCAAGCCCTAGTTGAATGCGTCTCAAGGGCTGCTGGTGCTCCCTCACTCCCCACCTCAGAGTCACTGGGGAAAAACTCCTTTAGGTCATTGTCGCAGCCTGTGTGCTGCACAATATCTGCAGGGTCCAGGAAGAGTTGTTCTGCAAGGCCTGGGCAGAGGAGGCATGGTGTGTGGAGGTGGTCTGGCAACAGGAGTAGCAGCAGCAGTGCTGGGTCCCCACCTCCAAAGCCTCAGGAAAGCCCCGCACCTGCCTGCGGGGGCCAGGGCACTGGGTGCAGAAGGTACTGGAGGACTACCTTTTGGAGTGCTCCCCCTCTAGCCTGCCTGTCCCACTTCCCACAGACTCCCTACATCCTGCCCACCCCCAGCACCATTCTTGTGCTAGGCATGGATCCAAAGAACACATCTTTATTCGCCTCACAATTCACACCCCCATCCCTCCCTACTCCCTACCCAACACAGAGTCCCTTCCCCACTCACTCCCCAACAAACAGAGCCTCTTCACCACCCACCAACAATGAAAAAACCTCTTCCCAGTTTGAAAACTATAAAAATGATATACAAATTGGTTTTTTGTAGGGGGCAGAGGGGCAGAGCCTGGGGTCAGGCGGTCAGTACCCTGGCCTCAGGCTGTTCCTCCATGGGTCTAAGAGCCACAGCAACTGTAGAGGGTGGAGGGCTCAGCCAGGGGCGACGGCGACCGGTGCAGGGCTTACCACATGTCTGGGGTTGGTGAGGCTGGCAGCTTGGCGCGGTCCTCCCCATCATCAATGGTGTCTGGCTGCCCCAAGTGTCTTTGGCCTGCAGTGCATGGCGTGCAGCTGCCTGGCCAGGGCTCATCTCCCCTGGGTGGGGAGCTGGTGCTGCTGATGGCCAGCAGTGTCATGGCCAGCTGTTACTTGTGGTGGGGTCTGGGGCTATGGAGCTACTAAACCAGCCGCTGGCCAGGGCTCCCCAAGCTGTTGGTGAATTGAGCATCCAGGGAGCCAGGCCAGGCAGGATGCTAAACACCCAAGGGTCAAAGTGAGGTAGGGGCTTGGGCAGGCCACCCATGCTCGTGTAAACCACAGAGCTGTGGCCTGGGTCCCAGGGTGCCAAAATGCGGGTGAACTACCACATAAAGACATAATGTCTTGTGGTCATGGCCACCTACTATGCCCGCAAGGCCTTGACTTGATGTAGCACTGCTCCACTAACCAACACTAACCAACACTAGTGGTTAGTGGAGGTGGCCCACCTGCCCAGTCAGAGCTCACATGGGTGAACATCCCCTGGTGGTCTATGACAGCCTGAAGGACCATTGAGTGGAGCCCCCCCTACTCCTATAATAGGGGTAGTCTCCATGGGGCAGGCAGGTCACCAGTATGTGGGTCCCATCCAAGGTCCAGATACACTGGGGGAACCCCAGTGCACATACTGCATGCACTAACCAACACTAAGCAGTGGTTTGCTGGGTCACCTGACCCCCAGTTATCTTTCCTCCTTGTTGCAGGGGGCTGGACTTGATGATCTTCCAAGGTTCTTTCCAGCCTTACAATCTATGAATCTATGCATCTATGAACAGTGCCCATGCTCCCGCATCCCACCTGACAAGGCCTCATAAATGTGACCCGCCCCTCTTGAACTGCCTCTGTACCTCTGCACTACCCCAGAACACCACAAGGTCACCAACCTCCTCCTGGCTCCAGGTGAAGGGCATGGGCATACACACACGGGCAGTACCAGGCCTGGATGGGGAGGATGAGGTCATGCTGCTGGTCCTGCACCAGCTCTCTGGGCCCCCTCCCAGCTGTCCTTCTGTTGCCAACCCTGTTCAGCTGCCAGCAGCACCCATCACAGGGACATGGCAAGGGACTGGCAGCCATGCAGCAGAAGCTATGCCCCACAGTAGCTGCAGATGCCAGGCAAGCTGCTGGGGTCTGCAGCAGGCAGGTGCTGCTGGCCCTGCTACCAGATACAGGCTCCAGGCAGCCATGGCGTGCTGATAGGGCTGGCAGGGGCTACAGCAGCCTGCAGCAAGTGGTGTCTACCCTGCTGGCCAGGCAGCAGTGCCCTGACAACTGCAAGGCTATGCAGGGCCAAGCTGCAGCACAGAGCTCCAGGCAGGCAGGGATAGCAGGGCTATGTCCTGTCCAGGGGAACACACAGGGCTTGCACTAGCTTCAGACTGCCTGTTGTGTGTGCCCCAGGGCACAAAATGGCTGCAGCCTTTTATAGGCTGCCGCCAGGGGCTGCCAGATTCAGCTCAGCCCTGGGCCATGAAAGGTTCTCAGCCAGGAGCCCTGGGACTGGCCTCAGGCCAGTCCCCTAGTAGCAGGGCAAATGCGGCAGCAAATTTTCTGCCAAGTCATGTCTACACATGTGTTACTGTGCAGTAAGTAATCATGATTAAATTTGCTACCTGCATTTGTAGGTAGCAAATTTAACTGCAATTAGCCATTTTTCCTGCACAGTAAGGGTGCACATGTGTAGACACTTGCCCGTATTACACAGTAAACTAGGCTACTGTGCAATAACGCGTCTCATGCAGACGCGCTCACTTTTAACTGGACAGTCACGTTCATCTGGTAAAAGATCCTACTAGCTCTGGGATTTGCTATTTGCTTTGTTCAAATTCATTTATCGACTGTTAACCTCTGATTCATATTCTAAGGCATAAACTTAGCCACAAGCACAGCCTTTCCTCCTATAGCAAATATCTCTAGTGTGCTCATTTGTTGCTGCCTTGTGGCAATATTTTTTGTGATTACAGCTGAATTTTTGTTTTAAAGTAGAAAGGGTAAGAAATCCCAGCTTGCTTGTTATGAATGCTTTTGTATTAGGTATTGGCCTCTTTGCACTGCTGAACAGGTAGAAAGGAGAAACAATATGGAAAGTCATTTATGAAATAGAATCATATTAATAGAATTAAATCTTGAAACATGGATAACATGGCTTTTACCAAAAACCTTGGGACCTAAAGAAGCCAAGATACTAACTGAAAAGGACTTAATTGGGTAAGGAAATTATATTGTATTGCTTTTTATGTGCTGAATTTGTCATTTATGATGAACCGGGTTCTAGAAAAATTACACAAACAAGATATTTTGATGCAATCTTCATTCCAAATGCTGACCTTCATCCTGGAGCATCCTTAGAGACTTTGAAGATAAGATGATTTTCTTAGCTGTTCAAATAACAAAAGGTTTTTAAAAACCTCAAAATGTAGCCCTGATCTTGTATAATGTTGTGTTGGGTGACCACCGTATCTATGGGGCATTTGTGTTGGGTGACCACCGTGTCACTGGGACATTTATAAAAGGTGCATGGGTTTGCTCAGGATATTCCTCATATAGGATTAGGGTTTATATCCTACATTTAAGCAACCCTGTGGGATTAACAAGCCTGTCACTATAGTCAATTGATAGGCTGCATTGAAACATGAGTATTCTATTAACTCTGCCAGGGTAAATTTACTTGTCATTTCAAATCTCTGTATTTGAAATACCAACTCCTCCTTACAACATACTCTCTCTCTGCCAGTAAAAGCACATTCAGTTGAATCTCAGCCATGTGGTGCCATTTGAAGGGTGACGTGCCCTGTTGACATGAACAGCTGGAGAAAAAAACTCTAATCAAAATAACAGCAACTTAGGGTCACTGGTATCTACTAGTGTTTTCTAAGTGTCACTGGTATCTTGTAGTGCTCTGTGTAATAACAAGCTTTGTATTTTTGTGCCTAAATCAGGAGAGAGATTTTATTTTTGGTATTTTGGGTTTTTTATTTCCAAGATGTAGTTGTGTGGTTTTATACTTCCAGGCTGTGTCCACATATGCAGGCATGCACAGTTTGCGCTGCCACAACCTCTTTCTGGTGCCACAAACTGCGTGCATTGCACATTAAACTGTGCACAGTGCTAATTTGCAGTACGGGGCCAAATTTGCTATCAGGATTTTCTGGTAGCAAAACAAACCAAAAAAATAACAAACAAAAAACCCAGGGGAAAAAACTGATGCAAAGCATGCCAAAATAATGTGTGCCAGGACAAACATGGAGACAAGGGAGCAGGCAGCTTAGGGAGCCCCATGGTGCGGATCCCCCACACCAAGGCATGTGCAGACAAGGGAGCAGGCAGCACAGGGCTGCCTGCTCCCTCATCTCAAGCCACACTGCACCTATCCAGCTGCTCCCTGGCAGGCTGGGGTGCAGTGTGTCTCAGCATGGGGGCTCCACAGCATGTGGAGGGAGAGGAGCAGGCAAACCTGGGTTGGATGCTCACCCATCTCCACGTGCCAGTCCCTGGCTATGCAGGAACTGCCTACTACCCTCCCCACCAGCACCCCACAGCACATGGAGCCCAGCCAGGAGGAGTCCACAGCAGGACACTGTGTCCCACACGATAAAGCTCACGTGTGGGAGTGTGGCACAAAGTAGCAGCACAAATTTGTGCTGCTACTATTTGTGCTGCAAGTGCATGCCCCTGCTCATCTGGATGTGGTCCCAGAGTACAGTTCTTATAGCTGGGCAAAAACGATGAACGTTTTTAATGCAAATATTCAGCATTCTGGTTTTGGTGGTTTTTGTGCCCCTGTAATATGACTTTCAGATTGAACAATTTAATTGTATTTATTTTCAAGCTGAAAGCATTCGGAAATATTAATGTTCATATTTTGTACTAGTAATTTCATATACCTTAAGAAGTCATTTTTCATGAAGCTCAGAGAAATGGCTGCATTCAGCTTTCTGTAGCAAAGTCACTTTTACTTGAATGGAAGCACAAAAGGTAAAATTCACAGTATTGGTGGAATTTTTCACCCAAACAGAAATTTTTACTTTGGCAACAAATGCCCCAGACTTTTTCTTTTTCTTGTCAGTAGCCTGCAAAATTCTAAGGATCTTTCCTGAAACTTGTATTTTTTCCCCGCCCAGCCGAGAAGACCATCTCCTCAGATGCAATTAGCAGGTGCTTCACATTCACTTTATTGAGTTTTTATGCCAGGTCACAGGATTGCTAAGTGGCACATTTACCTTGTGGCCATTTCCACACAAAAATGGTATTTGCCAACCTGTAACCTCTGGATGAGGACATAATTTATATCAACAAAGTAATTCCATGTTGGCCTTTTTTTACAAGTGTCTATGATAAGACTTACACTAGCATATATGTCTGTGTGAAGCATGAAAAAAATTCATGGTTAATGGCACCAAACACCCAAATGAAGATAGTTTGACAGGTTAAAGCAACTCTTCTTTTAGTATACTCAATTTCTGTGGTTCCCAACATTTTTAGACTTGAGGCACCCCTCGTAAACTCAAGTCACCAGCTCTTAACTTTCATTCATTTCTTGGCCATGGAAAAATTATAGAGCAATTCTTGTGTTGCAAAGAACTGGTATAAATTCTGTCTCAACTAGGATTATTTGCAGGATATGGACAGATATAACTGCCTTTTGAGTGCTTAGAAGATGGCAGAAACACTCCAAAAATCACCTTGAAGAAAATGTAACACCTTGGAAGTGCTTCACTTTGATACGCTTCCTGTTTGTCAGCATACTCTATAGCAGTGGCTCTCAACCTTTTTCTGATTGGGACCCATTGTCAAAGGTCTATAGCCTGTCCTGACCCACATCCCCCTGGCCCTGCTGATGCACGACCCACAGTCCCCTGCCTCCCTCTCTCCCAGCCCGAGCCATGCTGGGGCCCCTCATTCCCAGCCCGCAGCCCTGCCAGAGGAGCCCCCAGCTGGCCTTGTCCCGCTTGGGCCATGGTGCAGTGGCTGTGGTGACTCTGACTCATGCGGGTGGCAATGAAGCAAGTCCATCCTGGCATGGGCTGGAGGGAGGAAGAGGGGGGCTCCTGTGCCACACCAGACAGCCTGGTCATGGTCCCTGCACCCCCTGAGCAGCATCTCCTGACTGCCCTGCTTTCATGAGCATAGGCACTGGCTCTGCTGCCACCAGTCTGGCCATGCAGCTCTCTCTCCTGCCCCTTCCCCTGCTGGAAGGAGCAGGCGCCTTCCCACTGTCCCTCTGCCCTGCTGCAGTCTCGGTGCCTGGCCACATTTTTCCAGAGCTGATCACCCCAAGCAGCCCCTTGCAAGCTGGAATGCTGCCAGCCTGCAAGGGGAGACCTATGCTTCCTGCGTTTTTTTGTGATTTGTCCGTGACCCTATCAAATATCCTCATGACCCACTTTTGGGTCACGACCCATGGGTTGAGAAATGCTGCTCCACAGCCCATGGGACTTCTCTGGGTGTCCCAGTATCACACAGCACTCTGCTCTTCCCCCGCCTCTAGTGGAAGTGGGGAGGGAGTTGGGCATGCTGTCAGTGAGCACCCTCCCGCTCGGCCTCCTTTCTCCCAGAGCTCTCCTGTGATAGGATCTGTGCCCAGCAGCGCCACTCTCTGGTGGACAGGTGGATCCTATTCACTCTGACCCCTCAGGGTGCACTTCCCTATTATTCCACCTGGTGTGCCTTGGTGTTGCTCAAAGGGTTTGGGAGACTCCCCAGAGTGGGTCCAGTCCACTGCAAATTTACCCCTCAGACAACTCTGGCCCTAGGACACCGGGTGCCTTAAGGGCTGTTATTATGGCTTTCATCTGC
Organism: Alligator sinensis; assembly: GCF_000455745.1. NCBI lineage: Eukaryota > Metazoa > Chordata > Crocodylia > Alligatoridae > Alligator > Alligator sinensis. The sequence goes on from NW_005842797.1 coordinate 511,282, forward strand.
CCCCATAGCCATGCCTATGCCTTGCAGATGGTATATGATATCACTTTAGAGGAACCAGTCAGCCCCATCACAGTTCTTGGCCCTCTCAGACCTCAAAACCTTTGTTGGGGCTTTGGCTTTCCCAGCTTTGGCTCCTTTTCTCTGGCTGTGTCCCCCCCTTAGACGAGGTCTACCTTCCTGGGTCTTGGCTTCTGGGTCCCCTGGGTCTGGTCTCACCCTGTCTTTTTCCAGCCCCTGGGGTCACTGACCCAGGCAAGGCTACTCTCTGTCGCAGCGCTAGCCCCCTGGAGCCCCTGATCCAGGCAAGAATCTAAACTGGGTGCTCCTCAGGCACCTCTGTTGTCTCCAGATCTCCCCCATAGCCACAACCCAGTTCTCCAGTAAAAAACTAAAACAAAAATGCAAGCCACTGCTTTCTAACTAAAACTCCCCACTCTGGGTAAAAATAACTTCTTGCCAGCTCTGTTCTCAGGGTGTTTTGGTGCCTCCCAGGGCATCTCCTGCAGCCCCTCTCTCCTGGGATGTCTGTTCTCTGCAATGCATGGGGACCTGCTTGCCTTCCTCCAGGCATTGGGTATATATGCCCCAGAGCCCTGCCCGCTTTGGTCTGGTGACTCCCTAATCCCACACAGGGGATTCTCCTTCTATCTAATGCAGTGCCAGATTATGACATGCTGAGGCCCTAAATTATGTCCAGTTTAAGAGGCCCCATGCAACAAGAATACTCCAATGTATGTATATTTTTGTCATATTCAAACAAAAACGTCCATATTTATAAAGTCATTTTCCCATATCGCCTTTATTTACCGACTGCTTATTATAAAACCTGATACTGACTCAGGTTTTTTTTTTCTTATTTGGAGGCCCCTCATATTGTGAGGCCCCAAACTATATCTTAGAAATTTAAGTAGCTTAAGCCTAAATCCAGCACTGATCTAAAGGGCAGCCTACCCCTCCCTGCTGCAGCTTAGCCTTGCTGCTTGCAGCTATTATCCTCTTGCTGCCTGGGAATCTGCACTACTCCCCTAGCTTACTGCTGTGCAGCTAATCTTGGCCCAGCTGCTTGCCTTCCTACATAGCCAAGCCACCCTGCTGTGCTTTCCCCTTCTCAATTAGAGGGGCCTTTGGCTCACAATGCCTTTCCCAGTTCATAACCACTCAGGGCTAGGGACAGCAGTTACACATAAACTAGTTAAAGTGATCACATAAACACACATAAACAGTTTAAGTGATCAGAGACTGGTTTAAACCTGTAACAGAACAGAAGTTCAGTGCACATAAACCAGGTTCAAAATGGCTGAAACTGGTTTAAGATAAGCCTGGTTGAATGTAGTATCAGACTTAACTGACTTGGGTCAAACCAGTCTATGAAACTTCTGTCCCAGACCCCTTCCTGGTTCAAGTTAAATCACAGTCCCCCAGCATCCCGGCATGCTTCTCAGCCCTGGGTGGGCTGTGCTGTCTGTTCCAGGAAACAGGGCTGGCCCCACCCCTCTGCTCCCTAGCTGGAGTAGTGAGGACTGATTGACAAGAAGTGGGGCAGAGGGGCAACCCCAGCTGGGGATACAGCTCAGTCTACAGGGGAACTTGCCACCCCCCCGGCAAACCCCAGCTGGGGTCTGGGGCCAGGGAGGGAAGTTAAACCCTCTTTCACCTACTCAAACTTACAGCTGGCTGCAACTGTGGACTACAAATCCCAGAGGCACCTAGAAGTAGGAATAAGAAGTGATGAGCAACCCTGCAGAGTCCTGCTGCTGTAATTCTGGACTGCAAATCCCAGAGACCTCAGGGGTAGCAGGAAAAGGAAGTGAAGACACAGCTGGAGAGCCATGTTCCAGTGCCCCACAGCTTCTGGCCTGAGCCACTGCAGGCATGTGGCTGCATTTCCTTGAATCGAAAGTAAATGTTTGTCCACTTCTGTTTCAATTTAATCTGTGCATTTTAGTACAAAGACTGAATTGATTCAGCCTTGGGCTTTTTCACTGTCTGTATTTACCCCAGACAGTCAAAGGAGACTGTAGGCAGAGTGAACAGGAGGACACTCAGTGACAATCAGATCCTCCCAAATCATCCCCCAAGCCGGGGGCTACTGTACGCTTGTCTATGGCTGAAGCATTTGAAATGCTTCAGATGTTATACTGTCCATACCCATAACAATTCCAGAAGTCCCTTTTTAGCATAGGCAAGGTCTGCTAAACACAGCGTGTGGCCTGGTGTTAATGGGACGTTAAAGTGACATGTGAATGGCAGGGAGAATGGGGAAGTCTAAACTGTAACAGTAACTTGGCCACATTGCACACACATTGAGGAACAGAAATATTATTATGCACTCTTCTGCACTCTGCCATCAACTCTTCCCAAGCAGATGTCTGGGCTTGCACAAAGCCTCCTAGAAGCATGATTTTTTTTTTTTTTTTTTTTTAAACAAGATGTCTTAAAATTATTGTTCACAATGTAAAATTGAAGTCAGTGGGATTCCATCCAGACAGGTCTTATTGCTGGGTGAAATCCACTAACAGTGTTAGAAAGGGCAGTGAATGTACAGTGGCAATAAATGCTGGGTAGCCTGCAAATCAGAATTTTTAATTTATTTGAATGACATATTTGTCAAATCATAGTCAGGAATTTTCATTAAAGGTAACCAGCAATGAAAAGAACATGTTAATGACTACTTGGCTTCTTTGCAGTGCTGCAAGTAGGCCTGACAAAGTGTGGGTTGGTTTTCCTTGAAGGAGAGTTTCTTGTTTTATTTATTCATTTTCAATACCTTGGAGGAAATAGGAATATTGAGTTTTGTCTTCCCTGATTTTGCTGGAGGCTTCCCTTAAGGGAACCAGAGAAGCTGACTGAAAGTTTCCAGCCTTTGAAGGGACTAAGGTGTTGGATTATTAATAGAAAAGCTTTTCTTCCAATTGTCAGCATGAAGGACTTGTTAGTAAAAAAAAAAAAGGGTGAATGTGACAGTGCATTGCTTGCTTTTTATGTTGGCATCTCCAAAGCAAGTGACTCACACAAAATCTGCACAGCTTTAACTGTGCTAGTGTAAACACTATACTATTAAGCCCATACATATATTTATACCTTTATGGCTATCACTAGATAAGGAGGGGGGAAATAACCTATACCAGGAAAGGCATAATCATACTGGTGCAACTCTTTCAAGATTTGGAGTTGCACCACAATAATTCTATTAGTAAAAAATTAAACCCTTAATTAAATACTTACACTAGTAGAGAACTTTGTATGACTCAGGCCCAAGGAGTTAATACAACTCATGAAAACTAAATTCAGTTCTCATTTAATTGGGATTCATTTGCTTATTGTCTGATGTTACAATGCTTCCAGTTCTCCAAACATCCAGAGTAGTGTCTTTGAGGAAAAACATACTTGACAACAGCTGTATTTCTCATGTGAAAAAAACCCCAGGAAAATGTGAACTCCCCCACACCCTTAGAGGTCTCAGTTGAGTATCATGAAAGCATAAAACAATCTTTTATTCTCCTTTCAGTTTGTCATTAACATTCTTCACTGCATGAATTTGTATACTGTATTGTTCAACAAGCTTGTTAAATGCAACATCATTGTGTCTGGAAAGGATAATTTTAGATGTTAGAATTTATTGATGCAACTGATAAAAAAATGTTTAATTAAAACAGCAAAATAGCAGCAGTGGAATTTGAACTCCACTGGTAAAGATTCTGAAGTGCTATCAGTACAAACCCGGGGTAACTTGGCTGAAGACAGTTCAACACCACAGATACTATATAGACTTTAATGGTGAAATCCATGCTCCATTGAAATTATAATAAAAATTCCCTATTGATTTTATTGGGACCAGGATTTCACTGGTAATGAGCCACAGTGAGCAGATGTTTTTCCATGAATGGAAAGTAGAGATGCTGGAAATTTCCAGAACAGACAGACAGAAATAGAGAGAGCAAATGATTCTTTATTTGGTTACCTATCGTCCTATTATTATTTTTCTTACTAAGCTCCAATAAGGAGATAACTGTCATACCAGAGACAGACACTGGAAATGGCCCTTATATCTGTGAACTTGTGACTATAATTTTCCCCAGTAATGTAAGGAACCCAAGACCTCCCTCCTTTTAGGTGTCTTTGAAAATCTTATTTTATAATCTTAGATTATTGATTTTATTACAGCTGTCAATAAAATTAATGTGATAAACTAAACTTAACTTGATCAAATTAAATGTTATGTATTTCAATTTAGGTCAGAACTGCATTTTTCAAAGGTGAACTAAAATTATTACTGAAATAAATTATAAATTTCCTTATCATTAGAGATGAAGGGTGATCCAGTCAGTTTAGGTCAACACCCCCCACGGTGAGGAAGGGGGCAGGGGCTGGGGCTGGGGCAGGCGCTGCTCAGCTGGGGTGGAGCAGG
>NW_005842797.1:515743-525275 GCF_000455745.1 Alligator sinensis
CCTGCCACTACTGCTTGCACCCCAGGAGGGCACAGGGGGGCATGTGCCCCCAGATCAGCATAGGGTAGGGAGGGTGGGCTGCAGTTGCAGGCTGGAGCCAGGGCTGTGTTGGGCTCTTCTTGGTGGGGGCTGGCTCAGGGCAGGGGCTACGGAGGGGGCTGCAGCCATCCTAGATTTTGCCATAGCTCCCTCCCAGTGCTACCACCACCACACATCTGGTACAGCCCTGGCTCTTCCTGGCACATGGGGGGAGGTGAGGGTTGAGCTGGGAAGAGCTGGGGCTGTGCTAGGCAGGCAGCAGCAGCAGCACTGGGTGGGATTTTTGGGGTGGCTGCAGCCCCCCCCATAGCCCCCGCCCCAAGCCCAACCCCTGCCAAGAAGAGCCTGGTGCAGCCCCAGCTCCAGCCCATAGTCGCAGCCCACCCGCTCACCCCGCAGAGATCCGGGAGCACACAGCCCCCCGTGTCCTCCTGGGATACAAGCAGCAGAAGCTGACCCGCCCACCCACAATCTGCAGCTCCATCCTGTGCACCACCCTGCCCCAGTTGGGCAGTGCCTGCCCCTGCCCCCCCCCTCACCATGGGACGGTTGATCTGCCCCCCCATGCCCCTTCCCTCCCCCTCCCCTTCCAGCACAACAGACTTACCAGCTGGAGGCAGCTCTCCATGCTGCTGAGCTGTGCTCCTCGCTGCCTGAGTGCTGTGCTGTGGCTGCATGCACTCACAGCATTTATCAGCCAAATTATTGGCTACATCAGGCCAATGTCCGATACAGCCAATTTTCTTTATATCAGTGCGGATCCGATATCGGATCGATGTATCGGTGCACCTCTACTAGCTATGCCTGACTTTTATGGATATTTAAGTACCTAAAGATGCATATTGGTGCCAAAAGCTATTGGGTATCCAACTCCCGCTGGCACTTAGGCACTTAGACACTTGTGAAAATCCCATTATGTGCCTGAATACCTTTACAAATCTGACCCTTAGTCTTTCTGTATGTCAGTTCTCTAACTATATAATGGCAATAAGAGCACCTCCATATCTCAGAACAGGACTGAGAAGATAAATACATACAAGAATGTGAGGTACTTGGATATTATGGGAATAGAGGTCATATAAGTATCTAAGAATAATAATTAGGGCATCTCCTAAATTATTTGTTTTTTTCTAGCAAACAAGTCCAACACAAAACATAAAGACCTTGTTTGTACTAGGGGACTGTATCAAAAAATCCTATCCTGTCAGTCATAGGTTTAGTTAATTTGGTGGTAAACACACTGGAAACCACCAGAGGCTTGCTAACAGAATCAGTGGACATGCCAGTGGGGATTGCAGACAAAGGCAGTGGGCAAATTTTGCTCTGAGTTACTTTGGTTTGACCTCAGCTGAGTTACTCTGGATTGACACTAGTGTAAGTGAGAGTAGAATTTGTCCCCAAAAGAATAGTTCTAATGCTTGGTAATGTCAAAGCTGATAACCTACATTCCCCATCAAGCTCAGTCTTGAATAGACAGTATTGTTCTTGCTTTTTCTTATTCAGCCTCATGTCACTACACTGACTGTCAAGTATTTAAAAAAAAAAAAGAAGAGTGAGGGAGAGGATTATGGAAAGAGACTATCAAATACCTTGAAATGTCACTTTGTGTCTGTTTTGCAGAAGTGTGCTCTAGCAATGTAGTTTCACAACAAAGAGATGATATCATGCTTAATGTACTTGCTTTGGATCTCAGGTAAATGAATACCTTATTTCAGTGCTAAACTCAACAGTGTACAGAAATGGAATGTCTTCAACTGACTGAATTAATTAATTAAAATTATACCATCTACTGCACTTGGGAGCATAGTTTCATAGTAGCTAGGGTCAGGAGGGACCTGAACAGATCATCTAGCATGTATTCCCTTCCCTCTCAGCACCCCCTAGAGCTTTCCTTACCAACCAGCTGGATAAGTAGGAAGTACAAATACTTGTAGCATAAAAGTCTGATTAACAGATTGCCCTCTTGTAGTAGAGGAATAGGGAGTTATTCCTTTAATCAGTGTAGGAACTCTCAGATGCACTCTCATGGAGCGCATGCATTTTAAAACTGTCATAATCAGGCACAGCAGCAACGCAATCTAGCTGGTTCTTCTACTTGGCACATATTTGGAACCATCCCCCACTGTGCCATCAGGGTTTCATCCTCTTTTCTGCTGTGGAAAGAAGAAAAGGTACAACACACACAAATTCAAGAAAGGCAGAATTCTGGGACATGAGGAGATTTAGTGAGAGCTGAAATGAGTAGAAAGGGCTCTTGCATTCTTGTTAAAACAGCCTATCTCAAATTACTATTTTAAACAAGTTGGGTGAGTTAAAAAGACTCAGCAATCCTCTAGGGTGCAGGCCTTCATTCATGTGATTCATTCTGAAGCAACAAAGTAGGGCTCCAGCAACCAAACTCACCGAGAGAGATTTACCTACAAAAGAAAACTAAGGACTGTAGTATGAATAACAGTAAAACACGTTCCATATTGCTCTTTTATGAATTTATCTGTTTCAGCTCTGATAAGCAGATTGAATCTTCTTATATGACTTTGGGAGTTAGGAAACTGTCACCTTGTTTCAGCTCATTCAAAGTAAATTGTCTTCTAAAGGGAAATAGGACTATTCTTGGTGACTGTGTCAGCTTTACAGAAGCAATATATTTTCCCGGTGTTTGTAAGCCCTACAAAACTGACTGCTTGCAGACAGGCCCTCTCAGAGGTCGAAAGAGGCCTGGGTCACTTCTATTTTTTGAGGCTTAAGATACAATGCAATAATTTGTAATAAATGTTCCTTTTTTATTTAACAAATGCTTTTCTAGCTTTTTTCTTCTTCTTTCAATCCTGTCAGTGTATCTCTGTGTCTGTATGTATAACCTCATTTGGAGATAACGTCAAAAGTCTAAATTTGAGGCCCTCTGTGAATGAGAGGTCTGGGCCAAATGGCTCTCCTGGCCCCCCCTGTGATAGGCCCTGCTTGCAGAGACAGAGGTGCTCCAGGAGGGTGGGGGGGCACTTTAATTACCGAGCCACGCTAATTAAAAGCGCCAGAGCATCATTTATATCAGTGTCTCCATGCTGAAAAATGATGGCAGTGCACTTTGAGCTAAAGCTCATCAAACAAGCTTTAGTTTAAAGCGCCCCACCCCTGTTTTTCAGCATGGGAATGCTGATACACATGATGCTGGATAGCTGGAGCACATTAATTTCCACGCTCTGGCAGACTCAATTAATCGAGTCTTCTCTGATGCGCCAGATTTACAGCCCATTGGAGCAGCCTTGGTGTGCATCTGTAAGAGCCCAGAGAATGGTGGACCGCTACACATGGCAAAGGATGGGCAGATATGTACCTCAGGGGAACAGCACCCACTAGGCCGAGTCACAGCTTAAGACCCTGTCTTCTTCTCCCTTCAGTTTACCTGTAAGATCTCTTTATGACTCCACCAGCCAATCTCCCTCTATGCTTCCAAATCCACAGGGAAGAGGCATAAAATATTTTGAGCTTCCCCATTATAGCGTATTGGCAAAACATTGAAACAGCGTTGAAACAGTGTCACTGTTTCGATGAAACAAAGCGGAACAGCAGTTTCGAATTGAAATAAAATTCAGGAACAGCGGGAAACTACACAGCAGTGGGGAACCATGATAGCAGCATTATCGAACACACCCATTATTTCATGCCGGACACACGTGCTCGTAAGCTTGTAAACGACATGTCCATTTAGCTCTCAATGTGCACCAAAGAAGGGTATCATTTTGTCTTTTGTTTTTATGAGCTGAAGGTGTGAAATTCACTATAGGATTGTAGCACAATATACTGAGAACTGCAGGGCTCAGTGAAAGGTCTATGAGTGGGTGGAGAAGTGCAAAAATGCCTGCACATCCATAGTGGAAGAACACTAGTGGAACATCTGTAGTGGCAGGACAGCCTAGCACTACCACAATGGAGGAGAACACTGCCAAAGTTGATGCTGCTCTATCATGCTAGCAAGCAAGGGAATGTTCCTGAACTAGTGGTAGAAGTAGGCATAAGCTCTGGCAGTATGCACACCATTTTGCATAATTACCTTAATTATTGGAAAGTGTATGCCCATTGGGTGCCAGAACAGCTGACAGATGTGCATAGATGACCACATGTGCAAGTGTGTACCTGGCTTCTGCCACATGTATGGGATGAAGGTGAGGGCTTCCTCTCACACATCATCAGCAGGGACGAGACCTGGGTCCTCTGGCACGATCTGGGGAGCAAAAGGCAGAGCATGCAGTAGAAACACACATCATTGCCACAGGTCTAAAAATTCCTCACTCAGCCATCCTCTGGCAAGGTCTTGCCCATCCTGTTTTTTGGACTGCATGGGGATACTCCTTTTTGACATAATGGAGCATTAAGGTATTCCTCTCCAGCACGACAATGTGAGGTTGTGCAGCACATGGGTGACTGCCAAGACTCTACATGGTCTGGGCTCTGAGATCTTACCACATCCATCCTACAGTCCCAAACTTGCACTAAGTGATTATCATCTGTTTGGACCATTGTAGGAGGTTCTTTGTGGGAGCAGATTCACCAGTGATGCACATGCAAGTCATGGTGCTGGAGTGGCTGTCACAGCAAGCAAAAAAACTTCTTTGTGGCAGTATGAAGCAACTTGTGATTCACTGGAATACCTGCATTGCAAGGCACGGTGACTTTGTAGAAAAGCAATGTGGTCCAGTAAGTGATCATAGTACACAACATAGCTTTATTTTGAAATTGCCATTAGTTTCTGACATGCCCTCATAGTATAAAGTATTGTTGTGGTCCTGTTATTCTTAACAATGCCAACCAGAATGTTAAAAAAACAAACCAAAAACCCAACCTGAGACTGGCATAAATACCATAAGATTTTTTTTTAAATGTAGTAAATTTTAGATGGTTTTACTTTACCTTTTGGAATCTGAAACTTTAGGCTGTGCATTAATCACATTTTTTATGTTTTTCTCCATAGATATCAGGTCTAGAAATTTACTTTTATTTACTTTTTAAAGATTGTCATGACTGCATCCATGAGACTTGAAGACTAACACTGGCACTTGTAAAAGCTAGAAATGCTGAATTCTCTCAGTCTTCTTCATAGCACTCTGGACCTTCTTTTTTAACCTCCTAACTGACAGAGTTTAAGCCACTTTTGACTCTTAAAATGTGCTGATTATTTCATTTGAGTTGTTTATTATTTTACAGTGATCAGCACTGTGTGCTAGGAATTCCACTCACATGTGCATGCATGTATGTGAAGAGAAGCCACCCCCACTTTCCAACAGTACAGCTGAATTTCACATTTTATTCAGAAGTTCCTTAGATAGTCACCGAGGGTGCTGACAGATGTGCAGCTCCCTGCTTTAACTCATGGTGCTTCACAGAAAGCACCATGAGTTAGAATGACCCCCACCCCTACCCAACCGACGTTCTGGTGCTGTCTGCAGGAAGGGAGAAGGGATAGTCCAAAAGAAAACCCTAGTTTCTCAAGCTTTTGGACAATGACTCTCTCTTACTATATTCTTATACTGTACCATGCACAGTGGATCCCTCTTGGATCAAAGCATGTAAGCACTACTGTAATAAAAATAACAAATAGTTGTGATGGTGATAAGGAATGAAAGTCCAGTCACTTACCTGTTTCGTTTCTTTTTCCATTTTGGGTTGTTGTACCAACCTGCATCTTTACAGGAAGCACAAAGCATATACAATATTACAGGGCAAAATGGTAAAAAAATAGAATATATGCAGATCATAAGTTTGGCTGTAACTCTGAGGAGAAACAAAAACCCCACTGAGCTGTGTTACTTGCAGTTTTGAATCTGCACCTTTTGGAGGAGACACTGCAAAGACTGTATAACTCTGAACTAAGATCATCAGGGCAGATTGGGCTTCTGCTATTAATCACGGAGCCTTGGTCATTGTTCCTTAACAGTAATGGCTCTTATTTCAGTAACTTCAGAGTTGTTTCCCAATCTTAGTGGAGGAGGTCTGTCCAGTTTTCCTGCCAAGTGCGTCATGGTTCTGGAAAGTCCCATTGTAAAAAAATCACTGCTCCAGGGTTATAAAGAGAAACACACCCTGTTCATTAGGGACTTTTTTACAGTTTGCAAGTCACTAACTATGTTCCTTTGTTTTCATAAAGAAATATGTATATAAGATGGAAAGCATTTGATAACAAACTACATTTCTGAGATTTTTCACTTACCCTATGCATTAAAAAAAAAGCTAAGGGGTTTCATTCAGCTCTTATCTTTAGGAAATCCTGTTTAATGATCTATTTCTTCTCCCATAGAAACATTTCACACAGCCAGTGAGCCTTGTAGCACAGAAAGAGTATTAAAGTATTATTTTTAATATGGTACTAGGTTCTCGATAGGCAGGCTTGTCCTACAAGAACATAGAGTTTTAGGAGGGGATTTTGAATGAGAATGTTTAATTCCCATTAAAAAAAAAAATCGTCTCTCCATATAGCCACATCAGTAATTTGCAGAGGGGTTCTCTAGATTAGTTTCACTTTTTGAGAAAATAAGAATTTTTATGAATTCCAATCCAGTAAATACATATGCATGGGCATAGTCTCATGGGCTCGCTGTGTAAAATTACCATATTTTCTCACATATAGAATATCCCTGTATATAATATGCACCGTGATTTTGAAAGGGAGTCACGGGGGAAGATCTTCAATTCAAATGAGTGATTGACAGCAAGGGGGGGAGGGGGGGCTGATCCTGCCCCCAAGCCTACAACCAGCCCTGCACACTAGAAGGAGCTTAAGCACTGAGCCAGCACTCTGGGTCAGAGACTGCATACCAAGTCCAGGACCGTACATTTGGTCCAGGGCTGCCTGCTGGTTCTAGAGCCATATGTTGGATCTGACCCCATGTGCAATTTTGGGTCACACATCAGGTCTGAAGGACTTGGTTTGCTGGGTCCAGCCCAACATGCAGCTCCAGAACCAGTACCCAGGGGCAGACCTGGCATGCCACAAGCAGGTACAGGGCTGTGTTGGGTCAGATCTGGTGGACCAACCCTGCATGTTGGCTTTATCTGGTGCATGGCTGGCAGGGAAAAGGAAGGGGACAGGGGAGAGGGGGACAGGAGTGGCAGCAATTGCTGTGACTCCTAGAGCCATGGCAATTAGAGCTGACACCACTCCACTCACCATCCCCTGCCAAATTTCCAAACCTGTGGGAATCCCTTTTTCCTCACATGTAATGCACACCCCAATTTTTCCCAACTCGTTTTGGGAGAAAAGGTCTGGGTTATATATGAGAGAATATGGTACTTGGAAGCCCGTGTCTGCAGGTTGGGGCTGTGATTTTGAATGCTGATCTCCCTGAAGACTGAAGGCTGTTTTACTTTGGAAGAGTTTAATAAGATACCAAAAAACAATGCTCAAGGGAGGTTCTTATGTAGGGTTTTGTATAATTGTTGATTAATCAGAGATAAATGTGGCTCAGTGCTAGGACAAGAATGCAGATGCTTAGACCTGTTATCTAGGAGGAACAAAATATGAAATTAAAAAGGAAAATTAAAACTGTGGAATCAGACAAAATGAATGCCTTAAACTTTGGTCATACGAGTCATAAGATGACCATAACAGCTTTGTGGGGAACTGCTGGCTCTGCATATTAGAGCAGACAAAGGGAAAGTGTTTGTTCTTTGTAACTCCCCTGCAACTGCTTCGTTCACCGTGGCTTTGAAGATAGCAGAAAAAAAGTATGTGTTTGTTCTCCCTGAGATAACAGAGTGTTTGCTAGTTGTCTTTGACTGCTTACTCGGAGAATTTTATTTTTGCAATCATGTCCTGTGTAACAGTCTGTTTAAAAGCTTATAGAAACTGCATGATTCTGTTTAAAGGCGGAGACTTCCCAGGAGTGCTGGTGAATCCATGTTACTCTGAGCTCTCCCCCATGGTACTGTGGATCTGAATAAAAGCTTCTACTGACCTGACCCTAAAGTCTACACTTGTTTTTGCACGACAAAACGAATACATTCAATTGTCTATAATGTGGTTCAAAGAAATGGAAAATAGCAATAATTTGATTGCTCTAAATAGTGTAACTTGTCTTCACATATTTCTCTTTTGCACTCGCAAGAGGAGTCTTTCCTGTCTTTTGCAAAATCAAATTTTTGCCACTTAAAAGAACATCCTAATAAAATAATGATTTCTAGTTTTCAGTACAGATCATTCTGAAGTGCTCAATCTAGTCCTGAGCACTGTTTTCCTACCTATTTGTCTGCTGCTGATGTATCAAATATCATATATTGTTCTAAAGAAGTATGTGAAGCCACATAAGTATATTCATTTTATTTCATTATAATTTGCACTAAATCCTGGATTCTCAGCTTTCACATGTAAATTAGTGATCTCCTCTCACAAAAAAGTTGCTTAAAGTATAGGTAATAATTGGTCCACGTAATGCTCTTATAGAATTCAGTCCAGAAAGGTGATGAGTACTATGGCTCCATTTGTGAAATCATGTTGGCATATTCTTAAAGCATGTGATATCCCCAATGGCACCAATTAAACTACTCACAGGTTTAAATTTAAGGGCTTGTGTAAGAATGCTACAGTGTTAGGGCATGGCTGAGCGGTGCTCAGCACTTCCCAAGAGCAATAAAGCACCTCAGAGGATCAGGCTGCACTCTTAACATGAATCCTTGCTTAGAAGAAGTAAACACCATATAAGGTTATGGGGGCCTCTCTTTCATGGTCAGGTTAACTCTTCCATGTTCTTCTACAATAGTTTTCTTCTCAAGTGTGCTCTCTTGCCTGTTTGTTTTTGCCTTTTGTGTATGCACCCACGTAGTGCACCACTATGGTAAACCATGCGCTGTGCCTATGGCGCAGTAACCACCTGTACTACACCGGGCTTTAGTACTTTCCCATCAGGAAGTACTAAAGCAAGGCACCATAGCAATGTCGCCATACAGTGATGTGTAGATGTACCCTTCATGTATGTATCAACCACCATCATAGAGGCAGTTGGGCTTTTTGTTCCCAGTATTCCCATTGGAAATCTATTTCTTTGTCCCTTTGAGTAGTTAATTTTTTGTATATTTCTCCTGCTCATTCATACATCTTCTAAAAGCATTACCAAAGTGGAAATGCATGTTGTTAAATCAATAACAGCTGAAATGTATCATAAATGTCCACTGATATAATAATTCAAGATGCTTTAATCAATATTACAAAAGCTGTGCTTCACTGATTAAGTATATCTTGGATAAGTGATGAGTACTAGAAACTTGCCAGTGGAAAATGAGAGAAGAATTTACTATACCTGAAGGGTACAGAACAAAGGATAAAGAGGAGTTATTAGAATGGTGTGCAAGTGCATTGATAGGAAAAATAGGGCAAAATTAAGAAAGGAAAAACGTGGGTGAACTTCACAAGAGGTTTCCTTACAGTGAGACAGATTCATAGATGTTAGGGTCGGAAGGGACCTCAATAGATCATCGAGTCCGACCCCCTGCATAGGCAGGAAAGAGT
>NW_005842797.1:526764-529483 GCF_000455745.1 Alligator sinensis
AGGGGTCCTATTCCTCCCTGGGCCTTCCTTTTACTCCCTATATATCTAAAAAACAATTTATTGTTGTCCTTTACTTGGGATGCCATCCTCAGCTCCATGGTAGCTTTGGCCTGTCTAACTGCCTCCCTACAAGTGCGAGCAGAGGAGGTATAGTCCTCTTTGGTAATCTCTCCCTGTTTCCACTTTTTATATGCTCCCCTTTTAGTCTGCAGGCTGCCCTGGATTTCTCTGGTTAGCCAGGGAAGCTTCCTGGCCCCTTTCCCTCTTTTTACCTGCATCGGGATCGTCTCCCTCTGTGCCCAAAGGATCGTTTCCTTAAGGCACAGCCACCCTTCCTGGGCTCCCATCTCTTCAAAACTCCTACTCTGCAGTGGTCCTTGACTAATCGCCTGAATTCATTGAAATCAGCTTTCCTAAAGTCTAGCACTTTCACCCTACTAGTTACCTTACCCACTCGACGTCTTATGGTGAATTCTATTATTTGGTGATCACTGTCCCCCAGGTGACTACTAATCTAGATTAGATTACCAATAAGGAAGTGGTAAAATTCCCATCACTTGGAATATTTTAAACCAGCTGTAACAGGATTGGACCCCAGAGGTGACACCACCTGCCCAGCTCTGCCTCTAAGCTACCCTCCCTTTACTTTTTCCTACCACGCCTTGTATTCTTAATAGATTTAGAAATCAAGGCTGCCCAAGGGCCTTAGCCTATCTTCTGGTCAGCAGATTCCTCTTGGTTCCCACTGATCCCAGTCTATCCCTATGTTAAGTGGCCCTTCCATATGTGCCCCACCCAGGACACCAGATACTTTATAGGCTATTCATGGCCTTTCACCTCCCCTATAACCGTGTCCATGCCTCACAGGTGTTACCACTCACTCAGTGGGTGCTCAGCCCCCAACCTCCACTCTAGTCCATTCTGGCCTCCTTGCCTTTTCTCACTCTCTGCCCTATCTGGGGCTCAGGACTCTGTGTCTCTGTCAGTCATTGCCCATTCTGGGGATCAGGCTGATATCTCTTTGTCCACTTCTGCCCCTCCTGGGCTATGGGCCTCTGGCCCTAATTCTTGCCCCTTGGGCTGTGGGCTCTTTGACCCTGTTTATTCTCACCCCCTTTAGGCTATGGGCCCCAGGTCCTGGTTCTTGCCTCTCTCAGGCCATGGTCCCATCCCTCCGAGCTACAGGTCCCTGGTCCTGGTCCTTTCCCCCCTCAGTTGGTGATTATGTCTCTTGGGCACTGTGTCCCAGTCTGTCTGTCTCTCTCTCTCTCTGTCCTCTAGGCTTACTCCCCCTGGCAGGAACCTATTCTGTGACTTCAGCCCCAACCCCTGTAAGGACTCCCTCAAACAGTCACATGCCACTCTGGCACCACTGGGACTCTAACCTCTCCTGCTATAGCCCCTTTCCAGTCCTCTAGTAACAACTATAACCAAAGCATATGCACACTGGCTACCACACAAGCTGTAAGCCTACTGGCTGTATAAGTAGCCTACCCCTGAAAGTCTTTAATCCCTTATTTGTAGTCTTCATTGCAGCCAGCTCCCACTAAATCTCTCAGCTGTGGTTCCTTGAGTATAGAGTTCTTTCCCTGGGTAGCTTGAAGTCCTCAGGGCAAGCAGCCCCTAGCTGGTTACTCTCATAGAGTCCTTTCAGGGCAGAGTTCTTCCTACCCTGGCTGCCTGCAGGGCCAGACTGACCCTTAGCTCAAGCCCTGGGCTTTTATACTCCCTAAGCCTTGCCCTTGCAGGTCAAGTGACTCACCCCACCACCTTCAGGAATTGCTAATCAGGACTTGACATCTAATTTCCAAGGGAGCTTACAATAATCATACTGCTACTTCCTTGTTGCCTGTCTAGATTCTGCCCTATTGTCTTATGGCAACAGAACTACCCCTTCACTAAACACTCCTAGCTCTTAGCATCTAATTGCCTACCTTTCTGCAGCCAGGTTGGTCTGAGCAATATTCTCTTGAATGGCTGCAGGTGTTCCCTTTCTCCTTAATGTAAAGCTCTCAGCTGAGGGAACCATGTTCCCTTGTTACCTACTCCACAGATTTTCCTTTAAAATAACAGGAGTGTTAGTCTCTCTGTTACACTTGACACTGGAAAATATATTGTAGGGAACAATCTTGCACTAGCAGGGAGGTGGACTTAGGTGTCTTTGGTAGGTCTTATGTGTCTGTGCCTTCTGACTACTCGATTTTCATCATTAACTGGAAAACAACAGCTTCTCGCAATCAGCATGATGGTTGGACATATTAGATGTAAGTATTTTAGGAATATACTCTCTTTTTAAAAAATATTTTAGGTGACTTTGACTACTCAAGGAAGCTGCTTCACCTTTTTCAGTGCAACAGTCATTAACTTAAATTGAGAAGAGTCCATGTATAATGTGTTGTGGCGCTGGGAGGAATGCAGTCTGTCATTGTTGGAGTGCAAGAAAGTGTTTCTTTTTTGTGCCATTATGTGCCAAGCTGGGTTGCTAAATTCTACATGAAGAGGACGGGTTAAAGCATATTTCCAGAGGGGTCAAGCTAATATCTATGTCGTCAGCAACAGTCCCCCAATACAAGGATCACAGCCTTTCAGTAAATAGGGCAGTCACGGGTGAGTTTGTAGATGACTGAAGAGGCTGATCTGAGATCTGCACGTTTGATTGAAGACATAGCAAATAGTTCCAGAAGGAAGGAATAGATCCTGGTGATGCCAGGTCATACCT
>NW_005842797.1:529514-541087 GCF_000455745.1 Alligator sinensis
CCCTTTGGCTCTCTTATCTATTCACCTGCAGAGCAAGGCTAGTTTGCTCAGAATGATGGCTGCCTTGTACATCATGATGCCACTGGGGACAATTCAATGTTGAATTCTCCCAGGTATTGATGTTAATACCACATTTTTTCAGATTGGCTGTTATACATATTAGTCCTAGTTTCAAGGTGTCCCTGAATCTCTTTTTTTTTCCTCTTTCTAGAGTGATGACCATTGGTGAGATGGAGTTATAGGACCAGTTTGGGAGCTGGTTGTCAGGTATACTTGTAATATGTCCTGACCAATGGAGCAGGTCCTGTATAAACATGACTTCAATGCTGGTGGTGTTTTCTTGAGCCAGAGTGCTGGCATTCATTTTTCTGTCCTTCCAATTGATGAAGATTTTTTCAAAGACATTGCTGATGGTAATGTTCCAAAGTTTCGAGTGTTTGTGTTATGTCATTCAAGTTTCCCCCACATATAACAGAGTAAGAATGACAAGAGCCTGGTAGTCAAGAAGGTTGGTTTTGGTCCTGATGTCATGATCATTGAAGCCATGATTTCAGAGATGTACAAAGGCAGTATTGGCACATTTTATCTTGTATTAAATATCACCATTATTTACTTTTGCAGAAAGATAGTTACCCAAGTAGTGGGAATGCTCAACGTTCTCCAGAAATTTCCCTTTAATTGTAATGTGGGGAGAAGCAGGGGTTGGTGTGGGGTGGGTTGGTAAAGTATCTTGGTTTTTGTGAAGTTGACAGTGACTCCAAGCATTTTTAATATGCTTCACTGAAGCAATCAAGAGTGACTTTAGTTGAGTGAGCATATGTGACACAATCAGCAGCATATTGAAGATCAATAATGGAAGATTTAGTTGTCTTAGATTTGGAAAGTAAATGGTCAATATTAAAGCAATTCTCATCCATGCAATATTAGATCCTGACTTCAGATGGAAGTCTATCAGCAATGAGATGCAGAACAGCTGTGATATAGATGGAAAAGGGTGTTGCTTCAGTTATGCATCCTTACTTGACTCTGGTTCTAATAGTGTAGAGGCCTATTTCCAAACCATTGCTCCAGATGGTTGCATCTGTCATCATGAAGGAGTCTGATAATGGTAACAAATTTTGGTGGGCATCCAGATCTCATCAGAATCTTCCATAGGGCTTTTCTGTGGAAGATCCTGATGATCATCTTTCTTGTACCTCTGAATGGTCTTGAAGCCACATTGGGACTCAGTTAGAATCTCCTCAGTGAGGGAAGTGAGTCTATTGAGGAGAATGATGGTGGACAGCTATGGACAGGAGTACAATATGACAATAATAGCTTATATTCCAATCTGTCTCTCTTTTTGAATATGATAATGAATCTGGCATTTCTCAAGTCACTGGGAATCTGTTCATGTTTCCAGATTTTCATAACAACAGTGTTGGTGAGAGAGCTTTTTTCCACCTTGTTTATAATTTTCAGCTGGTGCTCCATCAAAACTACATGCTTTATTGTTGGTTAATCTTCTTAAAGTCTTTCAAGACCTCTTGATAAGTTGTTAGATTTGCAAGGCAGCCTTTAATGGGATGTTGTGGAACGGTTTTGATGGTATTGTCTCTGATATTAGTCTTAGTTCAGGAGCTCTTCAAAGTGCTCTTTCCACCATGTATTGATGGCAGAGCTGTCTTTATGGAGTGTTGTTCCATCCTTGACCTTAGCGAGATGTCTCCTGATGTATTTGGCTTATCTATGAAGTGGTTAATGGATGATGAATTATGCACTGCACTGCTCTGCTCCAGGTACTCTCTGTCACTCCCCTAATACAAAGTAGCTTCAAATCAGCTTTACTGGTTTGTTGAGCCAATTTTAACTCTTTTGGTTCACTAAAGCACTGGAAAGTAGACAAAAATCATGGTAAATCTGTATTTTAAGAGATTTATTTGGTGGCTACATTAAAAGGATATATGTCTTAAACATGAGAGAGGCAGGAGATCCTCAGCTAGATGTTAGGCACCTAAAGATACAGATAGGATCCCAGTGGGATTTTCAAAATTGCCTGATTTCCATTGAGGATCAATAGGATTGAAGCACTCAGATGCTTTTGAAGATCCCATGAGAAGCCCATCTCTATCCAGAGATGCCCTAAATACCATTGAAATTTTCTCTTGTTTACACTTCATTTAAGTAAAATTCCTTTTCTGTTGAGCTGAATTTCAGCACTGTGAGATGAGAATCAAACCCTATGAGTCAGCTCTCATGTACGCAAACTATCCTTTCCCTTAATAAACAGCTAAAGAAATGCTCAAGGCTGCAGGCACATGCATCTGTCTCACAAATTCAGCCAGTTCACTGGTTTGGAAAAGACTTAAATAAATAGTTAGTGACACTAAGAACATCTCCCTGCTTCTGTGGTTCATTGATACATCATTAAAGCGCAATAAATTCCAGAGCACAATATGAAAAATGCTTCTTGGAGGTGGTCACGAAATCTCTTGGGGGAAGGTTTCCAGGTCCACTAATCAATAGGTACATTATTCAACTTTGTCTGATGGTTTTCATGTCTTGAAATTTCAGGATGTATTACACTTCTGGGCACAGGATCTTGTATCACTTAAATCTGATAATGTGAGGTGAGATTAGCAAAAACATATAAGCAATTGTTTGGCACAAGACTCCTTGAAAGTGAATAAGGCTTATACTCCTCAGTGGTATGAGTTTTTAAAATCTCACCTCTGACCTAGAGCTGTAAGGTCTTCTCAAATGGTAAATACAATCCTAATAGCAATTGTGCAGTTTGTGGGAGAAGCTTTAATGCAAAGAAATATTCAGTTTTATTACAATGTAACTATCAGATCTGATTCACCATTTGTTTTGCTTCAGTTTTATGCTGAACTAACTGGTGAAGTACATGGTATTAGACTGGTGTAAAATTAAAATAATGTGGTGATGAATCAGACCTCATGTCCATTAATGGGGAACTGTATCACCCTTAACACTAGAAATCAATGAAAAATGGTGTATAATGGAGCTCTTTTCCCTTAGGCTTGGGTAACACCAGGTGAATGGCCCTTTAAAGCTTTGAGTCCCCCCATTTTCAGCTCCATTTCTTATGGACTGTGTAAAAAAGGAGCCAGGGAGAAACTAGCTGCTTACAGCTTATCCAATAAAGAGGCCAGATCTCCCCAAAGAGAGGGCACTGTAGACAGCTCACTGGAGCAGAGTAGCTAAAGGATAAGGTGCATGACGGAGAAGGCAAGAGCAAAGAGCAGAAGATTGAGTGAGACGGCTATTTGTGTTGCAGAGGACTGTGACTATAGACTACAACATGCGAGTGTGTTGTAATATTGTGACTTGGACAAGAGGATAACTGACTTCTGAGCCCTGGGCTTGACAACAAGAGACAAGCCTACGTCATGTTTAAGCAGAAAAGATGCATTCTAGGGAAGATCCATATCCCCTGTTCTTTTCTGGGTTTTCCAGCAAAACTGTACAAGAGTTTTTAAACTGTAGTTTTTAAACCTCATTTGTGTCTAGACTAGAGTGTCTTGTTTTGCTCTCAGTTGCATTTCAGTACAGCTTGAATGTAGGGTGTGGTCAGGGATTTTCTCTGGATTTAGAACGGTAGAAACAGCAGAATTTAGTCATTGAGACATTGACTTGGGTACCTCAGGTTAGAACAGTGGCTTCTTATTTATGGTAAATAACTGAGACTTTCCTTGCTTTCCCTCTTTCCTGTGGAAATGAATTTGCTGAACTACATTATCCTACTTTACAATTTGTCCCCTGCCTTTTTCATTTGCGATGATCACATTAACTTACTCATTCAGGCAACCCAGTATTATATTACATACACACCATAACATTTATGCAAATATTCCTACTTAATGGAGGCAGCCAGGTCTTGGAGGGTAGGGTCCAAGCTTCCCTCTATGTTCTGAACTGTGATGGGCATCATGGTGGCATATATATCTGTAATCATTATTCTCTTACAGCTGCTGGGGCTAGTTGATTTTCTCACACAGCATGTCATTGAAAGCTATTCATTCCTTGGCTTCATGCCATGATTTCATTTCTAATGCCAATATTAGATTAGTAACCCAGAATTTTCAGTGCTCTCTCTATTCTTTGCTTGCCAACTACTCTTTTGCTTTTTGCTAAAAATCTCCTAACAGTGTGCAAGATGATGTGGAACCAGGATAGCTCAGAATTTAGGTATCCCACACACAAGGTATGGAGCAAGTTGTTGAGGACAGAAGATAGACTATGAAGCGGCCCTGAGGCTTGGTCATAGAAAAGCTCACCACTGACTTTGGTAAAGGGAGTCTCAGTGACATGTAGATGGCTGAGGCCAAATTGTAGATCAGAAGAGCAGAGAAGAAATGGAAGCAGCAAAAAGGTAGACAGCATGTTGAAGTAGTTTGGAGATAAAAAGAGGGAGATTAGGCAGCATTTGGGTAAGGGACATATTTAATATGCCATAAATACAAATAGTATGGGCAACATTTTCAAAAGCAGCAATGTATGTAGGAGCTGATGGCCCATATTTGTTCTGACAAATCCTTGGGAATTTGACACAAGGATGGTAGTGTCACTGGTTGAGTAGAATTTCTCCACTGCCGCTCCACTGCTTGTAGATCTCTGGTGTGAACTAATGAACTCCTGGACCAACCAACCCAGCTTTAAGAAAAGGAAAGAGGGGTTAGAGAAGGGGTTGTGGACAGCTTGAATTAACTAACAGATTTGTAGGTCCTATGCCTGCTCAACTATTTCCCTATTAGTCAAAATGATGTTGGTGAAGTATCCAGCTTTGCATCAAATTCCCAGATACTTTTCAAAACATTAAGGTTCTCTTTGCCACGGCAAATCTGTAAAGGTATTTGACTCAACATTTGCATTGCATGAATATATGGAACTCATTGTAATTACGATAATCCTTAAGAGACGTTCTAGCTATGTACTGTAGAGACATTCCATTTCTCTAGGCAGAGTCCCTATGCTCTCAGGAGAAACCACAAGTGTACAGACATTCATCATTTTTCTCCCACAGTAAAAGTGGCACCTCTAGGAAAAACATAATTTGGCAACAACTCAAGTGAAGTGGCTCCAGGGAGACTCTCTCTCAAGAGACCAACTGCCTGTACAGGCAGTCTGTGGTTGTTTAGTAGAAGTTAGGATGTATCGGTTACCTTTTCAGGGCTACTTGTAATCTAATCCTTATAGTGTTTCTACAAAGGTTTTGTTTGTTCCTTGTCAAACAAAATCTTCAAGAGGTCAGCTTTTGCTCGCAAAAGTATGCACTCTGTGCCCATAGACTGAAATAGGAATGGTGCATGTATAGCCAAAAGCAGATTTTGGCTCAATGTGCTTATACAATAATTTTCCATTCATGCCAAATATACATGTTCCTTTTCTATTTTTACATTCTCATTAAATCAGATAGACACCTGCATGTGCCAAGCAGCAACTGTTTGCAAAATGTGGAAGCAGGTCACTATTTATTTGAGCTGTTCTTGTGGATGGATGATTTCACTCCTTTCTGTGCAGCTAAAGAAATAATGGATATCAGAGGAGCAGGACCAGAGTCTCTGACTGACTGACTGCAGAAGCTTGTGCTATTATCTTCAACAATGTTTCAGCATCCTCAAGAGCAAGAGAAATAAACCACCAGGTGTGGTCACCTGAACTCTTTTTTTATTTATTGAGGACAAGATACCTGGCTGACTCATCCATAAATCTGACGCTTATTGATTTTTACATATATTTAATAAACAGTGGGTGCGTCTCCATGTACCCCCATGGTGTAGTTGTTACTGTGCTGTCATTTAGTACTTGCTGAAGGAAGTACTAAATAACTGCTCAGTACCCTTTCAGAGCTGCTCTAATTAAAGTACCCCCACCTTCCATCCCAGAGCACGAGTATAGAAGTCCCTAGTGATTTATGACTATGTAACTCCTTTTGCATTGCTTTCAATGGGAGTCAAATTCACATAAGTGAAGGAAGGATTTAGCTCTAAGACTTTGTTCAAGTTAAATTGAGATCAGTTAAATTGACCATACACAGCTTCCTGGAAAATTCTGCTGCACTGAAATTCGCTCTTCTTCCATGTCCTTATTCACCACTGTAAGTCAAGCATACAGAGTATGCAGTGGTGTGGACTCAAAAATCTTACAGAGAGAGCTCGGGATGTGGAAGTAGTGGAAATCCTACCCAAAAGTCAGCCGTCTCCATAAAATAACTGTCCCCAGCTAGACGACAGCTAAAGGAAAAACAAAAGTGAAGGCTTTCTAAAGAGTGGCAAGTCCATTCCCACAAGGAGTCATGACCTAAGCCATGAACCTGTGAGAGCAGGTGGCAGGAGGCATGAATCATTTTCTTTGTTGAAATGAGAATCAACTTTACTATTTATGCAGCCTTCAATCTGGCAGAATGTGTGAGGCTCAAAATATTAATAAGTTTGTCCTCACAAAGCCCTACAAGGGAGAAAAATGCTGTTGTTATGTTTGATCCTTTACTAATTTTTCCCATTCAGCAAAATCAGAAACTTAAAAAAGACTTAAGGGAGAAGAAAAAGGAAGGCCCAACCCAGATAGCCAAGGCCTGTAGCTTAGGGGGCTCATTTATGATATGGGAGACTAATATTGAAGTTCCTGGACTAACTGAGGCAGCAAGGATTTGAATCTGGTCTCCTACATCAAGGACAGTTAACCTAACCATTGACTATTGGTTAATCTGAGGTCGTTGGTGGCGGGTATGTCCCTTTCTGGTATTGAACATAAATTACATTTAATTTCTTTCTACGTATAAGTTTAGTTGTAACTGTTATACAACATTTTGATTTTGAGGAATTGATTTTTTTTTTTTTTTTTTTTTTTTTACAAGAAAACAAATAATGAAAAAAAATCCCAATTAGCATTGGTTATTATACCAATTTAGGATGCAGAACATGGGTAGGGGGATGAGCTTGCCCCAGGCTACACCAAAGACTGACTAACTACTAAGACTAACTAACTACTACACTAACTACAATGCTTACAGTAAGCTGGGTAAATTCTCTTGCATTTTAGTCCTACTACACCATTAATCAGAAGAGCATCCTTTCTCTTAAGAGGAGACCATTAAAACCATCATATCATAACAAACCAATGGTACAACTAGGCTGGTATCCTGTATCACAGATGCTTTAGAAAACAGAAAGTTACAAAGAAAAATTAGTAGGCATTTGGGATTCAAGTAAGAACATTTGAGAGGATGGATTAAAAGAAACCAAACCAGCCAGAACAGTTATAATCATAGGTCTCAACACTGCTTATGAGTTTTTATGCAATGACTCTTTAATTGCAGCCTACAGCCTTGGAAACAGAAACCAGGACTTCTTTCCTCCCAAGGAAGTCCATTCACCAGTGGGCCACAGAGTCACACTACTTTCTCCTGGTTCTTTTCCTGGTTC
Source organism: Alligator sinensis (assembly GCF_000455745.1). Taxonomy (NCBI): domain Eukaryota; kingdom Metazoa; phylum Chordata; order Crocodylia; family Alligatoridae; genus Alligator; species Alligator sinensis. The sequence continues at coordinate 536,942 of NW_005842797.1, forward strand.
CATGAATCGTGCATTTCTTTCTGACCAGTGGCCCAGTCTCTACAGCAGGGCTGCAGAGCCCATAGCCACCAACCCAGTGATTCAGGTGTGCTTCTGGGTTTCAACTTGCTCAGGCTGAGTAGCACCTAAAACAGCAAAATATGGCCCATAGGCTGGATCTAGCCCACCAATGGATTCTATCCAGCCTCCGGTGAGTCCCTTGGCCCCACCTGGTCCAGGCTCTGCCCTGGGCCATGACCCCACACTGTCACTGCCCCACAATCCTGACCACAGCCCCCACCTTCCTGTCCCAGTCTCAAACGCTGCTCCCTGCCCACCCGTGGCCCCATCCCATCCACCCAGCTATATGCGCCCTGCCCACAGGGGTCCTGGCTGATTTTTCTGAAGACCCTGTCTACCTGCTCTGTCTGGCACCCCTGGGGACTAATTCCCACCCCTCCACCCCACCACAGTGGGCCAAGTCATCATCCCCCCCCATCACCTAGCTGGGTCAGCACCCCTCCCTCTGGCCAGCAACACCTCACCAAAACTCCTAAAATGACCCTCTGGCCAAAATAATTGCCCACCCCAACCTAAAACCTACATTTCCCACTTCCAAAATGTAAGACACTAACCAAAAGGCTATAATGCATAAGCTGTCTTTCCGTCTCATGAGATGACTTACACACCAAAATGTAAGTGAGGACTGTAGCCTGGAGGGTATGATTTAGGATGCATTAAGGCCAAGTAGAGAAATCCTAGGACATATATCTTGGAAACATAGCCTTGAAAAGAGCAGGCCTCAGGCCTGTTTATGCTTGGCAAGAGTAGGTAATTTAGAGATAAACTTTGTCATTTGATTTCAAGGAAATGTATGGAAGTGATAAATTAATACCTGCAAATGTGTGTCATAGAACTGGGTAGGATATTTAAAGATACTTAAAGAGGGATTTTCAGGAATTGAAGGGAGTTAACCAAATCTTTTCGGGGCCATTATGAGTAATCCTAGATACTTTACTTCCTTTGCCCTAATACATCTTTTTTTTTTTTCCCTGAAAGCTGTACTCTTGAACTGATTTTAATTGCACTAAATTTGTACATGTGATATAACTGCCATATGTATGTATGCCTCTGGGTTCCTCCTAACCTGTCTAATCAGTCTCAAGCTGTAGTGGAATTAAAGGAGCTTATTCAAACTTCAGGAGTGTAATTAATACTGTGAAAAGCTACATGGGTGTCAGGCAGTGAATTGTCTCATGTAGGTACCCAACTCATGGCTGCAGGTAGGTAGCCTAGGGAAGAAGCAGGACTTGAGACACAGCTCTCCTTCTCTTTGCTATTTCCCACTGGCTAGCTTAGTTTGCTGGCTGTTGTGAATCCCTTCCCTAAATTCCTAGCTGTTCCCCTTTGCTGTAAAGTAAATGTACGGTCAAATCCAAATCAAATTTGTGGGCACTGATAGCAATTTAAACTGGCTCTGGGCCCTACCAGTGGGCAAAAAACAAAACTAAAAACAACTTCCCCAAAAAATCCAAATCAAAATCACACCCCAAAACCATGCCTAGCATTAATAGTTAGGGACACCTAGGGTAGTCAGTCAAGGCTGAGGAAAGGGCTCACCCATAATCTCACAGGTGGCTAGTACTGGACAGAGAGCAGGTGGAGATTGCCACAGTGGAGTAGGTGAGGCCGGTGGAAGAAGATATGATCATCTTGTAGTAGCACCAGTGCTGAACCATGGAGGGAGAGCTGGGTCCAGAGCCACAAGGGCATCCTCACCCACATGTGTAACTCTCACCCAGGGCTCAGCACAGAGAGTCCTACATTTTATCAGGATCAGAAGGGTGTTTCTGGGAGGGCACTAAAACCAGAAACCTGGTAGACTAAACAAGGGCAAATAACTGCAGTCACAATGAGCAGTTCACATATTCTAGAAAAGAGGTTCAGGTGATGTGAATTGGTGAGGCAGGGTAGAGATGCACCTTTCTAGACTAAATAGATAAGATGCATAGAGAGAGAGCACAAGGTTTCATGGGCTGAAGCTCATTTCTTCAGGTACTGATGAACTGGTGATGTCATATTTGTTGTGTGCAGCAAGGAAAGATCCCCAAAGAAAGCATTTAGCAGTGTTGCTATTTCAGCACTCCCCCAGCTCTGCTGTGATATATACTACAGATACTGTGTCCGGCATAGATGCAACATACATCATTTCAAAAGACAATAAAACTCTTGTAAAAAACACAAAGTAACCTTAAGCATTAATTGTTACATGTGTGGGTAAGAAAATCAAAGTTCGGGTAAGAAATTAAGCTGTCTTTCTTCCTGTTCAGATTCTTACTGGTGTTGCTCTGATGGTTGATGGCAATAATGAAAGCTTCTTCCATCTATTTTCCTGTCAATTGGATAAATACTGCAACAAGCACATGTCCATCAGGCACTTCACAGCTGTCCCTATGCTACACACAATGGCTGATTGGAATTTCATGAGAGCAGCAGGGAAAAACATTCCAATCTTGAGTGATCAGTAGGGCAGCACTTGATCTAGATAACATCTTATATAAATCAATCAAGCATGTGACCTGCTGTTGAGCAGTTCTGATTCCATCTAGCACAGAATAATAGTGCACTGTTCTATATTATACAGCAGGGCTTTCCAAGCTGTTTCATAGTATGGGCCATGTTGCCATACAGAGATTGTTTAATGGGTACGTTTCACAGTTGTGCAGAAAACCTTCCCTCTCTTTTTGCAATCCTATGACATACTTGTGGCAAAATAGTAATGTCTTACATGAAGAACAAGTGCTTCATGCTTGCTAAAGCTAGTACTTAGGCTACAAATAGACATTGCATTTGTTCCAGGAGAAACCATTTTATCCCACAACAAAGTGCAGTCATTCAGACATCCATGTCCGTTGCCCTGGGACAAACCATTAAAAAGTTTACAGGGTAAGAAGTGCTAACAGTTTATTCTGGGGCATCACAAAATTTGTCTGAATTACTGTCCCAAGATTGCATCATTGAATCAATGGCAGAAAAGCAGCACTTTTAGCCATTCACTAGACCCTGATTAGAAGGGCAAAGTGTGTACCTGCCAATCCCAAGACAAACAGTCACAACTTGTCCAGGGAAAAATGCAACATCTGTTCCAAGCCTTAGTGTAATTTTAACTACTCTTAATGAAATATGGTACCTGGAAATTAGGAGGAGAGGTAGCACTCTTTGCCCAGCCAGGTCTCTACAATTTAGGAAGCTTATTGCAATTCTGAAATGTTAAATTTCAAACTATTTAATATCAGCACACATGCACAGTATCTGTAAGTATGGGCAAACAGTCACATTAAATGAATACTTTATAATGACAATGAGAATCTGCAATGTGCGAATCTTGCATCTGAATATTTCAGAACTAATTATTATAATGGAGTCTAACCTCCGACTTAGGCAGAAGGGAATTAAACCATGCCCTATGGCTTAAAACAGTTTCTCACTCCCTGCAGTAGAACTGCCCTTATTATACTGCTATTCTGTGGCCAGAGATGGAAGGAAGGAAGAGCAGCTTGCTCTGAGAATGAACCAGATAACCAAGTAGTCTTTGCCCCTCTGCTCTGTGAGCTTTCACAGTCCAGCTTTCTACTTGGGTTGGAGAGCTGGGCCATGATCAAAAATACTAACATGCCCCTTGATGTGCTTGGGGTTGCATTGTCAACCATATCTCTGACAACTACGAGGATAATGAAAGATATTTAACTGGAGGCAAACCGATTTCTAATGTATGCAGATGATATTCTACTCCTATAACAGCATCTGTCCCAGAAGCATTAGAAGTAATATCCAAATTTGGAGTCATCTCATGCTACGGAGTCAACTGGCTGAGATAACAATTGCCTTGCCAATCAATTTTATTTGTCCTGTGGAAATGGAAAACCAAAAGTATAATTTATTTGGGGAATCAAGCAAGCATGTGGTAAAACTGCAGAGTGAAAAGGTAGCACAGGCCAGATAATCAAACACACAGCAGAAACATTCTTGGACACTGGCTTAATTAAATCTCGGCATGTTCACAAATCCCCATGTTGTGTGTGTTGCGTTAAGTGGCAACATCCAATTTGTGGAGGAGCTACTCTGAGTTATGAAGCAATACTAAGTGAATGCAAAATCCTTCACTCT
>NW_005842797.1:541099-543980 GCF_000455745.1 Alligator sinensis
TTAGGATCTGCTCTCTGGAGGGCAGAGTCTGTCCAGCCAGTTGCCATTCTGCAGCCTCCTCTAAGCGGGCTCCTGGGGTTGGTGCCCCAGTTACAATGGCGATGCGTAGGGAGTGCATGTGGGTGCATGTGCACCTGGTGAGATTGGCTGCCACTGCGGCTGCTGGCAGTGTCTGCGGGCAGTCGTCGCTTGCCTCTTGCCACCCTTCCCCACCACCGCAACTGCTGCCTGCCCTCACCACCGACATCACTGTTGGTCGCCTGCAGGCAGTCCCTTCTCGCTGCTCCCAGGCCCCTGCTGCCAACACCACCACTGCCACCGCCACCTGCGGGCAGTCGCCATGCCCATCCAGCCTCTGGAGGCACAAGGCACTCATGCCCAGTCACCTACCCTTTGTTATGCTACTATTTCCTCAAAGTGTTGTGTAGGGGGCTTTAAAGTAATTCTAAATACACCCCACAAAGCAAAAATCCAACAAGTACTGAAATTACTTATTTGCGTTGTAGTAGGCACTACCGGTTCTGGGAGATGTAGGAGATGAAAAAGAAATTTATTTGGGTTTCTGGATGGTTGGAAGTTTGGAGTTCATGTAATAGCATGAGGGGCAGACAGAAGAGAAGGAAACTGGTTTCAAGGCAGCAGTGGGAGACCTGCAGATAGATGGCTACCAAACTGCATATAACTTCTGCATAGTATCTTCACCTTCTTCTTCTCTGACAGTGCTTTAGCCTTCACTGCAACATGCCCTGTGTGAATTGTTAAGGACATTTCTGACTATTCTGAACTCTCCTTTAGAGGGTAGTAGACCAGAAAGAGAGACAGCAAATTAGCCAGATTCTCATAGCAAGAAGGAAAATAGACTGGAAGCTGGTGGCAGGGAAATGGCCATTTCACAGTGCTATGAACATATTTCTTCTTCTTCTCATGACCTGCCACCATGTTTACATTTGGGCTACTGCTACTGCTTGATCTGTAACCTTAGTGAGGTCCCCCTTACTGCATAGTTCCTGTATCCTTGGGCAGGCCAGTAGTTGTTCTCTAGTCTGAAAGTTTTCTATGCATTCACATATGGTGTTTGCATTGTTGGAGTATCCCCTGATATGTTGTGAGTTCAGCAATAACACTCTGGACACCCCTGTGTTGAACTACAGTTTTATAATTCTCTAGAATCATATCCAGGGTGGATATTAACAGTTGCCCTCAGTAGATGCATGCAGAACTTATACTTGCTCTGCCTCTGACTTGATACCAGTCCAGTCCTGTGGAGAGAGAGGAACCAAGAATTCCTCTGGCTCCTTATGGCAGAGAAAATGGAGTCCCCGGTGCTGCAAAACTGTCACAAGCAACTGAACCCTGCAGTGCTAAATATGAGGACTTGGCCTTCAAGGGACAGTACAAGGAAAACACAATAAGACATACCATCCCCACAGCTGCATGTTAACTACAGTCTTACTAACAGCTGTTCAGAGGCACTTCAAGCTTCTCCATGTTAGCCAATCAAACTCTGTGCCTGCAGGGAGATGTTTGGCAGTATCGATAGTCATCCTAACTTATTCCTGGATCATCTCTAATTGTGATGGCCACATTTTCATTTGTGTGGTTGTTGCTGTTTCATCCAGTGGCTGCACTGTAAAGAGAAAATTTTCCAAGATGTTTATCTACTGGAAGCTGCAATGTGGCCATGTAGTGGGTGCATGGGCGACTGGTGCCTCCTGAGTCAGGGGGGGCACTTACCCCCCCAGCGGCCAGTCAGTGACCAGGGGGTGTCCCACCACGGCTGACCACATGCCGCTAGAACTTCAGAGCCAGTGCAGTCGGACGCAGGGGGACCCCCTCCCCCCAGTCAGTTCAATCAGTCATGGGGTGACCACGGGGATCACTTCTCCTGGCGCCCTCACTCCCCGGCCAGTGCTCTCGGGAGGGGCAGGGGGGGAGGCTACCAGCACTCTTACCTGCCCCCCCTGCCCATCCCCTAAGTGGGGAATGCTGCTGTCAGGCAATGCACCAGTGCTCTCATGGGGTGCACATGCACCCCCGTGCACCACTACGCGTAGCCACTGAGTGGGTGCCTCTTGTCTTCAATCTTCTAGGTGTATTCTATTTTGCTTGCTACTGCTCTGCTGATTTCTGATGGGCTGATTCTGGCAAGTACATGGAGACTATTGATATTTGTTGGTTTAAGGCAGGGGTGTCCAGCCTTTTTGAATGTGGGGTCGGATCACAAACTTTTTATCACCCAGTGGGCCAGCGACCCAAACTGAACACTCTGGCGAGGGGGGAGGCGGGGGCGGGGGAGAGAGAGAGAGAGAGAAATCACTCGAGTGTCTTCTAACTTGTCACATTCTCAGCTGCAATTTCTAGGCAGGGGAGAGTGTCCCCAGAATTCCCCAACCTTGTATAATTGAGATCCTCCACCCTCAACACCCCCAGTAAAAATGGCAGGGGGTGGGGCAGGAAATCCATAAGAGGCAGTCATGTGGAAAGCAGCAAGAAAACCACCTATGGAGGTTGCTGGGAGTCTCCGGGGCTGGCAGGGATACCAGCTACAGCCCCAGCCCCAGCTCTGGCACTGGGAGAGTGGCGGTGGCACAGGCCACACCACTGGAGCAGATATGGGGGGCAGTGCCCACCCTGCAATCCACATGCTGCCCAGGATCTGGGGGGCTTCTGGGAGGTCTTATGGAGAGTTTCCCCCCCTCACTCAGTATGAACTCTGTGTGCTGTGGGGTGGGGGGGAGGGTTGTTTTACCTACTCCTCAGTGTGCACAGGCCCCTGGGTGGAACTTTTGGGGGTCTCTGGGATGACCCCCCCTAGTCCAGAGTGTCAGCTCTCCCTGTAGTGCTGGGGCTGGGGCAGGGGGGGCTGCAGGTGAATTCCTGC
>NW_005842797.1:544542-554751 GCF_000455745.1 Alligator sinensis
ACCTATTTTCTTTTCCATGACTTCCTGTCACTCTTTCTGTGTCCCTCTTTGCTCTTTTCCTGTCTCCTAGTTATTCATTTTTCACTGACAGCTTCTTTCCACCCTTGCAGACTATCACTGCTGTCTCTCCTCAGGGCAGCGGCAGCAGGACCCGGCTCACTGATGAGCCCAGCCCCACGGGGGTAAGCAGCTCCCCTCCCCTCGCTGCCAGCTGGGGCCTTTGGGCTGGCCCTGCCCACCACACCTCGCTGCTGCCGTGCCACCACCACCACCGCCGCGGCTCCGCGCTCCGCGGCACTGCCACCGCCGCCTTGGGCCAGATAAAATGGCCGCCGCCTTGGGCCAGATAAAATGGCTTGGCGGGCTGCATGGCTGCCCGCAGGCCGTATGTTGGACAAGCCTGGTTTAAGGCATCCAGTAATGCACACCAACTTTCATTCAGCACTGTCTAGCTTCTTTGCATGTGCTAGTGTGTCCCAAACTGGGCATATGTATCCAGCTGCCTAATTTGGAAGTGCAAGCACTGTAGTTTGTAATGTTGCTGAGTCGGCCTCCCATTTGGAGTTGATGAGGTGCTTAAATATGTTTTTTCCAGGAACCAACCTTGCACTTCGTCTTTTCTGCAGGCACTTTATACCTGCTGCTATTTATGTATCTATTTAGAAAAACAATCAATATTTGTGTGGCTGCATATGGTAAACATAATACATCCTGGGCCCTGCATCTGGAAAATGGGCGATACTCTTCTACCCTCTTTTTTTAAAAATGTAAAAAATAGGGAATTTACATTTTATATTTTATATCACACTATACATTATACTTCTTTTTTGGCAATCCCTTGCAGTCAAGGATAATTGTCTTCCATGAGTGTCTTATCTGTGGTCCAAAAAGGCCTATCGGGGATCAACAGACTCTAGTTGCAGCTTGGGCACATTATATTTATTGTATAAACATATTTTATAGAGAACAATAAGAAATCATGTAGGAAGCTGGTAGAAATCATATGGAAGTACTATATAAAGGCACCTTTAATGCTTGCCAGTTCTGTAACTTTATCAATTGGCATATGGCATAGCTCAATTAAATACACTGTGGCTTGTAAAAAACAGATCATAATGGAAAACACATTGCACATACAAATTACCATTACTATATTTTCTTGCATATTGCACACCCCTGAATAAGATATGCACCTTGTGTCTGAAAGCCAGATGAAGGGAAAAAAGGACCTTTCTTTGAAAATACTGATAAGTAGCAATATTGTGTGGCAGAAGCCTCTGGGTGTGGTGTGAAGGGGTGGGGTGTTGGGGTGCAGTTGTCCACAGCCAGCAGCTAGGAAGCCCCACATACAGCCCTGCAATGTTACTTCTCCTTTCTCCCTGCAGAGGCAGAAATTGCTATTATTGTAGTTCCTCACATATAGTTTCAGAAACTGAATTTTGGAAGGAAAGGTGCCTATTGTATTTGAAAACACAGTAAATTCAACTAAGGAATAAAAATATTTCTTATTTTCTTGGTAAGATTTGGAAAGAGAACTATGTTGAAAGATGCAGAAAGTAACAAATGGATAGTTAAGACAGAAGTGGTACATTAAAAAAATGAAAGTATTACAATTGTGTGCTGGGAAGAGGTACAACTTGGTCCCAAATGAGCACATAGATTTCAGATCCTATCCCTAAGGCCTTTTGGAAGCTCCAGCATAGTCACAACTGTGGAAGGACTATTTTAGGCAGGGGTGGGCAAAATGTGACCTGGGGGCCAGATGCGGCCTGCCAGGCCATTCTATCCGGCCTGCGGGGCCCCTAAAAAATTTAGAAAATTAATATTAATCTGCCCTGGGCTGCCTGTCATGAGGCCCTCGATGGCTTGCCGAAACTGAGTAAGCGGCCCTCTGCCCAAAATAATTGCCCACCCCTGATTTTAGGCCTATTAAGACCTGGGTTTGACAATAATAAGATCACTTCCTCCTGGGCAATGCTAATGCTTGTATATTTGCAAGGTGTGACAGAGCTATAGTTTTGTTTGAACCATCTTAGGACAAAGCTTAGGAATGACTGCATGAAGGGTGGGGGTAGAGAAAGAATAATGTCTTGGGGAAGAAGGCAGGATATGATGGCACCGTAGAGACTAACTATTTCAGGGAGGCATAAGCTGTTGTGGGCAACAGCCTGCTTCATTAGATGAGGTTGTGTTCTACAGCTGGGATAATGTAGGTTTGGTATCCAAGGCTGGGGTGGAGGGTTCACTTATTTCACAGCCTTAGTACAAATACCTTCTGAGGAAAAGATGTGGCATTTGGAAACTGTGTGGGTTTCTGTTTGCTGATTAATCCCTTCCATTTACAAAGAATCTTAATCAGTTTGTAAAATAAAACACCATTAATATCTGCTTCCAAAAAAAAATGGCTAGCTATACTTTGGGATGAGTATCTGACTGACTACTTCAATTCGTAGATAAGGAATATAGTGTGGTACTGTGGGAAGTGTACTGAAAGTTTTTGAAAGTTGTGGACTAAAGATCAGGCTGTAAACAGCAGTGTTGGCCTCCCCATAGCAAGAACTTGAAGGCCTCCAACCACAACACAGAAATGCAGGTAAATGTAAAGCTAACAGTGTCATCAATTGGTTCGGTGAACTGAGGCAGAGAGCATAGGGAATACATACGCACTTGTCTTATCTTTGCCATATTGTCAATATGACTGTAATACACAATTTGTAACTGGAGATAATTTAGTTAAAGAGATATCTTAACAGTGGTGAGAGCACTGTCAAAAAGTGCTCTCAGCAGATGGTCTTCCTGGCTGCCTTTGAGGGGGTCTGGTGGACCTGGCAGATTTCCCCCCCACACCAAAGCAGAATGCAGTGTCTCACACAGGCAGAGGCCGGCATCTAAGACTTCCCATGTCCTTATTTAAAAAATCATTGTAGGCTGTAAATAAAATGATGTCCTTCTTCAGTAAAACATCACAACCAGGGATCTTGATTTTTCTCTATTTAAAAATCGCAAAGACTCTGATACAAATCATGAATTCTCTAATTAAAACCCCCCAAATCTGCAATTAAAATGAAACGTCACTATATATATACGTATCAGTTGAACACAACGTTTTACTGATATATTTACAACTTTAAAGCAATTTGGAAGCCTACCAGTGTCTCAATCACTATAATAAAATAAATGCTAAGTATCTATACATTTTGGTATTCGATTTTGGGTATTGTATCATGGAAAATAAGCACTCCCCTTGACCCCTTCGCTCATGAGGATGCAGGTCCAGGGTCCTCACTCCCAAATCACAGCCCTCCAGCCCTGCTAGTACCCCTCACTCCCCACCCATAGCCCATGCCCTCAGCCCTGCCGGAGGGGGCCCCTAGCTGCCAGGCCTACAGGGCCAGAAACCTGGGTCCACAGCCCCTTTGTCCCCTGCTGCAGCGCCTGAGCCCTGGCTGCAGCCAGCAGGCGGTGGCGGCTGCTGTGGCAGAGCGGAGCACAGAGCCTGGCTTCCCTGCCCTGAGGGCTGCACAGCTGGAGCAGAGCCTATAAGGGGAGCAGGTGCGGGCTGCCCGCTGTGGGTTTGGGCTCCCCACCCTGCTGCCCTCCCCACAGGGCCTCCATGGCCCAGCGGGCGAGATCCAGAGTCATGGGTGACATGTAGGGAGGGCACAGGGGGGCACGTGCCCCCTCTGACAGGACTGTCACCGCCGCTGGCGTCTGCAGGTGCTTGCCAGCTCTGCCTCTGCCACTGACACTAGTGGCGGTGTCTGCGGGTGCCCCCCCACACTCAGGAGGCACCAATCGCCCATGTCCAGAGTGGCAGGGCATAGTGGGGCTGGGCGGGGAGACTCATGGCACTGCTGGGAACTCCACCCTGCCATGGTGAGGTGTTCCCTGCCCAGCAAGTAGGAAGCACAACTCCACACTGCTAACTCCACTGCTGCTGGGCAGGCAGGGGCTTCCTTGCCAGAGCAGTATGGGGCTTGCAGTGGCAAGGAGCTTTCCTGCCCAACCCTGCTCTGCCCTGCTGCACCAGGTCCCACCCACTGGGCTACGGAGGCCCTGGGGGGAAGGCAGCAGGATGGGGAGCCCGAGCCTGCAGTGGGCAGCCTGCCCTGCACACAGCTCTTGGGGACATGTGCCCCCCATAGCCCCTTGGGAGTGCATACAGTGGTGGGGAGCCAGCCCCACCTCCCGGATGAGCTGCCTATGGCTCCGTCCTGCTCTCCACTGGGGCTCTGGGGCAGTGCATTCCAGCCCCAGTCCCCAAGCTCCACACACTGCTCCAGCAAGGCTGCAGCCCCAGCCCCAGCCCTGCCCAACTCCCTCCTTCCTTTCCTCCCTACCTAGGTGGGGCCTCAATCTCCCCTTCCCCTGCACCAGATTTACCTGCAGGAGCTGCTCTCCAAGCTCCCTGGTGCCATGTACACGTGTAAACGTGCACATGCACATGGTGCCCCCTCCTTGACTGTCCTTCTCTCACTCCCCTGAGCCCTTTGGAGGCTGGGACTCTGCCAGCCTGAAGACAGCTTTTTGCAAAAGTGGAAAATCCGCATGTTTTTCCATTAAAATGAAAACTCTTTCTCAGTTAAAAGGGAAAATCTGTGTTTTTTTCCATTTTCCACGGGAAACAGAAAACCCAGATCCCTGGTTATAATACCTTCATGGATGAGTAGCTATGAAGCTACTTTTGAAAAGACATGGGGCTGGGTGCTGGATTGGAAAGCAAGTATATATGTGTCTGCATAATTCTCTAAAGAAGTGCCATCCCCTACTGTTATGTTTAAGGTGATCACTTACATGTTTTCTCATCATTTTTGCACACACAATAGTTACCTTCACTATCAGGTAATCATTAGCCGGTGGATATCCCCATTTAATCCAAATATCATTGTGAAGCAGCACTCTGGGCTCAGCAATGAGCTGCAGACCCATTAGCCCAAGAACATGGGCACTGACAGCCTCTGTTACTAGTAGATCATGAACATAGGAGTAACAAGTAATTTTTGTGCCCTTGGCAGCACTGGGCAGATTGGCAGCAGTGGCCACCACCAATCTTGCACCCCCTCAAAACTGGTGCCTGTGTCTGGTGCCTGACCCTCCCACCCTTAACTATATTATTGGTTTTGAGTAGCTTTAAAGCACTTGTCCCCTGTGGATAAACCACTAGAAGACAATGTAGTCCATACCTGAGAAAAACAGACATCCCATTCACTAAGCAATTTTTTTCTCTCTTACAGACTGTTAGAATGCTTTTTATAACTACAGGATGCATATAGTGGAAAACTTAGAAGAAGTGGTGGTTCACTTTTTATGGGCACAACATTCATTGGTATGGCCCTATGCCTAGGGACCTACCAAATTCATGATTTTGCAGTTTTTGTGGAAACCATGAATTTGCTCAGTCTCTGCAAAAAAGTCTGGTCCTCAGGAAAAAGCATGGGGACTGTGAAAGGTGTGAAATTGGTGAGCGGGGTGAGCTGCGAAACAGAAAACAGCAGGAAGCCCTGCTGTCCTCAACCATGGGTCAAGGGAGAAAAAGGTGGGGGGGAGGAAAGTAAGAGGGAGCAAATCAGAGGCTGAGCTCCCGACAGCCTCAGTCCAGGAGCCAGTTAGGGCCCAGCCCAGGAGCTTGCAAAGAAGCTTGACTTCTCCCTTTTTTTTCTTTAATTTTTTTTGCATTGTTTTGCATTGCAAATGCCCAGCCCTGCACTGCCTGCCTGCCTGCCCACCTGCCAGGGCACCCAGGTGTTTTGGCAGTGCTGTGCGAGGAGCTGCCTGGTGTATGATGAAACCCACAAACGCTATTAACCACACCCTAGGCTGCTTGCCAATGTTAATACTCCTATGGGCTTAATTCCCTGATCAAGCCCATGGAAGCTATTAACTGACATTATTAAGCTGTCTAGGATGAGGTTAATGGCTTCTGGGGGCTTGATCAAAGGATTAAGCCCATTGAAGCCATTAACTGACACATTAGCAAGCTCTGGTCATCTGTCAATCTCTAGGGAGGGGTGGGACTTCCAGAGGCCCTTGGCCAATCAGAGGCATGGGGGGGGGGGCACCATGCTCAATTACAAAAATGGTGTTGGGCACTACACTTGGACTGTGAAATCAAATGGCAGTCGCCCTGATTTCAGTAGGTCCCCATGCCTCAAAAAACCTGGGCAAACCCAGGACAGTTAGTATAGACAAGCCACAGGAGGCTTATTTGCATGCAGTGCCTGACTCGCTCCCTTAGGGCGTTGAGAGAGGTGGATGGGCTGCGCCTGTGTCTCAGCCACTTTTTATACTATGCTTGTGTAATATTTATATGCCAACATCTCTGTCAATGATAGGGCTGAATCTCAGTAGATCAACTTAGTCTGATCCTCTCTTCGTCTCAAGCTACCTATTCTACCACTTGAGAAAAAGCTACTGAGAGATGTGTCTTGATTTCATGAGAGCTGGAGGATGAGATGGCTTTCAACTAATATGGCAGCAGGCCTTAGCACAGTACAAATGGAACAACAGGGCAAAGCACTCCTCCCAAACAGGTTTCACACATACAGATGAAATTCCCATAGTGTAGTTTCCTCTGTACATACATTTAGCAGAGAAAAATGTATACTTTGGTTGTACTGTATGATAAGATATTTTACTTTCTTTAATTAGTTAACATATTTGGAGATGAGCTAAGTCAAAGAGCGATGCTTTTGGTCTGTGGGCTCTACAGACTTTATGAGCATGTTGTAATTTCTCAGAATCAGGAGTGGTTAGGGGGCAAATGGTGCAGTAACAATAAGATAAGGGCTAGCATGCAACCCAGTGAAGCATAAAAGGCACAACGTATTTAGGATATGGGAGTGGCCTATAGCCCATTTTGTACACATAAATTGTACATGTCCTGCATGTAACAATGTCCAGGTGTAAAGGTTTTAAGTGCCAGGTTTTGAGCCAGCGTTCACAACCCTATGCTGGATTTGAATACTGGCTCAAACCACAGCTCCAAGGGGTGTCAACAGGCCGGTTTTGTAACTGTCATTTGATTTTGATCCAGATGAGGATGTGGTGTTGCAGACAAGTGAGAGGTGCGTGTGTGTGTGGTAGGGATCCTCCCCGAGGTAGAAATCCCTTCTGTGCTGATTCATCAACCTCAAACTCTAACCACCAGGCTGTAATGGGCTTCTTAAAAAAAAAAAAATCTCTTGTCTTTCTTAAAAGATAGTGTACCTTGCACCAGTTTAAGGTTTGTTAGCCCTGCAAGAAAGGATAGAGCCTGAGTTTTACTCTGAGCACACTGACTTATTATACTGATGACCCTGGATCATGTCCTGTCTCTGTGGGACGGGAAGCCAGCCTTCTGTCAGGCTACTGCCTGAGTCTTTTGTTAAACTGTTACTTTGCATGGCATGAGGGGACACAAGTTTGTGTTTTTTGTTGCTTGTTTGTAAAGAGTGTCCTCTTAACCTCATGGTTAAGACTCAGCTAAGAATGGCAGCCCCCAAGCCCTCAAGGGCCCTCCTTGAAAAGGGAACAAGGAAGGCAGAGGCTGCTGCTGGTGACGCCCCCTCTGGGGATGAAAGCAGTTAGTTCTGCCAGAGCCTGTGGGGAAGCCTGACACCCCCCCATCCTGTGTTGGCAGTTAAATCAATCACAGAGCATCACAATTTGCTCTTCACTTTGAAGGGAGGCTAACTGGTATGTCCCTGGATGGAAAGAGAGAGAGACAGTGATCAAGCACATGTTCAAGCACAAGCAACTGTTTCTTCACAGATGATGGAAGGCATCAGGACCTAAAATTGTCTGAAGCAGGGGTGTTGAACATAAGACCCACAGGCCAGACCTGGCCTATGGGTTAGGATTAGGGCCCTGACCCTCTGAGCTGGCCCCACATGGTGTGTGGCACCCAGGCTGTCCATGGCATGGGACACGGACTGTCTCTGGCACCTGGGCTGGACTCCACACTGGCTGGTATGTGTTATGCATGGTGCACAGCTTGGGCCCGGCTCCAGGAGCTCTGCACAAAGGGTCAGTCCCAGTCTAGCTCACAGACCGGCTCAGCAACACACATGCAGCCCTCTGCACTGGATGAGTTTGAACATCTGGGTCTAAGGAGACTCTTTCCTGTGGGATGCTTCTCTTTAGAAAGGACTCAGAAAGAAAATGATGTCTCTGACCATCTTCATTCTCTTGCTCTTCCCCTAGAGCCCATTACTTAAAGGCTGTCTGAGGCAAGCACCACATCTTTCCTTTTCCTTCTCAGAGAGGATTTGAACTCCTTTCACTCCTTCAGCAATAACTGTAACCATGATGCCACAGTGCACTTTGGAAGAAACAACACCTCCCTTCCTTCCTTTGAAACTATTCTTCTTGGCATGGCCTAATTAAAAAGTCCCCCTGTCCCATCCCCTCCCCCCCTCTTTCTTCTGGTGATAGCATTCAGGAAAGATTAAACACCCTTCTGCTCCTGAGCAATTTTAAAACACCTTTCCATTACTTCCTAAGGATGCTGCTTAACTAACCATAAGGCATCTTACCTGTATCGGCTGACAGGCCTTCCCATTGAAGCTGTTATGCTCTGGATAGCCAAGTAGTTATCAAGAGTTAAAACTTCTATTAGCTTCATGTTTTCCCCCTTTGAGTAATTGTCCCCACTTTCACTGTGGGCGACCTCCTTCATACATCTGGAGGCATGACGCTACTTGGCCTTAAGGCAAATAGGCCTACCCCTCCAACTGTGTCTGCTATGGGATAGTGTTCATTAATGGTATGTGTTGAGCTCCAGGGGGAGCAGGCGCTACAGATGCCACCTGGAGGCGTTGATGGGATGACTCCCAGTCACAGCAGATGGTTCTACCTTGGCAGTCCTAAACTACAGTTCTACCATGGCAGTATACATAGCTCCAGCTCAGCAAGCTCTTAGTAGGCTTACGTAGCCTGACATTCATTTAGACAATCTGAACGTACTTACGTTGCTGCACCTTTGTCTCCCTTGGTTGTGACAACAGCCACAGAGACTTTTGGAAGAGCCAGTTCTATTCAGATGGCAGGTCAAAGTACTCTCACCATCAAATGACTGTAGAGAAGATTTAGTTCAAATGAAATGAAGCTTAGGAAAATGCACAGGCAAATTAATTTTCTGACTCTGGTGGAGGCTAGATAGCCCCTGGGTAGTAATTTTGGATGAACGCTTCAGGCACTTTATCTGGCTAAGTAATATAGAAAAGATCCACCGTGACTGCTTGGATCTCACCCGCTATTCTACAGACAGATGAACAACAAACAGATCACCAACAGCTTCACTGGACATCCCTTTTAGGCTGAGAGGAGTAGGTTCAGATCTCACTGAGGGACCTTCACCAAGCCCATCAGGACCCAGAGGGCATCTCAGCTTCATGCTCTGAAGGTGTCTCCCTCATCCACAACCAGGCTTGAAAGGCACTAAGGTTAAGTCTGGCATGTGGGTCAACCTGCACCACATGCACAGCCTCTCTGTGTCTGCCACTGACAATTGCTAGGGCATTGCCATTTTAGTCCCAGCCCCAGTGACCCAGAACGGAGGGAAAATTTCACAAGCCTGGTCTCCCTTTGTCCCATGATGTTACGTCTCAGCTGTGTGTTCTTGGGAACCCTGGCACAGGATGCAGTCTGTCTGACTCACCCCCCCTCCCTCCCCTCCTCTACATAAATGGAACTGATCAAGATGCAGTGAGAGACGCACCTAAAACCCTCCAGATAAGGGTGACAAGAGTGAACCAACTGCCCTAGGTCTCATTTGCATCCGAGATGGAACCAGATGACCATTCATTTACATGAGAGATGGAGAACAGAAAGCCTGAAGCAGAGACTGCAGTGAATTCTGGGACCAGAGAAGCAGGGGAACACTGCATGATGGGGAATCTGTGCTCCAAATGTTAATCAACCCATGTTCACACACACCCAGCTCAGCATTTATCAGACCAGTTCTAATCTGGATTTACTAAGGACTTTTCCCGCCCCCAGACACACGCACACCTCTAAGTTTAATAGGCATCTCGGGCCGTACATTCCCCGGTCCCACTACGGGAGGCCTATTTAAACTTGATTGACTAAAACTCGGTTGCCGGGTTAGGGAATGCTGAAGCAAGAGCGGGTATGGGCAACATTTGAACAATGGTTAAGGGTTCATCACAGCATCCAGCCTGCTGGAGCCCTAATCCCAGGTGTTGTCATATCTTTCCCGAGACAACTGGT
>NW_005842797.1:555160-576365 GCF_000455745.1 Alligator sinensis
TCTTCTTTCTAGGCATAAACTTCTGAACCTGAACTGTATCAGTTAAGCTTGAGCTAAGTTTCCCCAAATACTTAGTGAAACCAGGGTAGTATTGTCATTGTTTGTGTTTGTTTTTCTTTTGCATGTCTATTACTACTAGTACTATTATATATTTCATATGCTTAGCAATAAATAACTTTTATAGTCAAACTGGTAGTAACTGGGTATATTTTTCCTTCTCTGCTTCTCTTTCCTCCCGTGCTCTGCAGCAACGCTTCTTTTACCTAAGCTAAAGATCCCTGTGAAGCCCAAAAATATTGTGGGGTCTGCTCATCAAGAGGCCAAAGATTGGGACGTGCTGAGTTTGAAACACATAAGGGGATCAGCTTGTACAGGCTGATTGTCCCAGTTTGACTCAGACGTGCCCTTATGAACTGAATGCTGGCCCATGAGGGTGTCAGCTGGACACCCAGCCGGATTCAGAGGGATTCTGTTCACCTGTGTGCTTGTGGCTGACTGCAGTTTATTGTTGCTCTGATGAACTGATTTTTGGCATATGAGGGTGTCAGCCTGTCCATGCTGATCAACCCGGCTGGGTCAGGCGTGTCACGTTAATCTGTGTGTGTTTGTGTGTATGACTGATTTGGTGACTGGAGGAACCCAGGCCCATTGAAACTGAGTCCTGCAAGATAGCTCCACTGGGGGTGAGGGCTTGCAGAAGGGAGAGATACAGCTCCGTATAGTAACACAAGCAGCACATTGACAGAATTACCAAGACCCTAGAAACCAGCCCTAATAAACGAGCACACCCCAAAGTAATGGGTAAATCTGGTAACAATGATCAGCGTGCAAGACAGCACTCACAGATCAAACAAGAAAGTTTCATTCAGAACAGAGATATTCTTGTACAATAGGAAAACTTATACCAGACATGCCAACTTGGCAAACTGGACCAGATTCTTTAACTAGTATGGTTGAGGAATATTTTCCCTAACTCGTCTTCTCTTCTGGTGCATTGGGTTACTTACTGGAACTCAGGTATGCTGATGTTAGAATCCAGTTTGACCAACATCACAAGAGCCGAGCTGTGTTTTCCAGCTAAAGAGTAGACCTCTTGTGAACCAAATTTGAACCAGGAGGCTAATTTTTACATTCCATCCTTGGAAGCAGGGCTAGCCTGGGTTCCCACTTGTGCTGCTCAGATGTGTTATGCATTTTACAACAGCAATTCATTAAAAATATGTAATGTATCCTGGGGCAAAATCCAGAACTTGTCGTCACATGCAGAAGCAGGTGCCATCATCGCTAGGCTATGCAGTCATACACCTCCTTTCTTGCTGTCCTGCATTGCTAACTCTTAGATATCCAGTGAGCTGCTTTTAACAGGAGTGGAGGGGGATGGGACAATTTACATATGGATAACTTCAAGGAAGGTGTATTGATGCCACTGGGAAAATCCTCCTCTTTCTCAGAGACTTGCTTAGCTAACATGGTTTAAAAGTTTCCTTTCCAAATAATTAGCACTCATTTAAATAATTAAAGTCTTTAGTTTTAAAGGACACCAGACTGTAGGAACACATGCTCAACGTTACAATCCCAGGTGAGGGCTGCCAGCCCCTTTGTCAGGTGATTAATGTCTCTTACCAGATGGCTCATTGCTGTGCTTGTTTGTTGCATCTTTGTGCACAATCGTAAAGATTGAACTACCCTCCCATTATTAACTCTGTGGTGTGTGTAAGGCTTTTCTAATCACCTTCCTTGGCTGTTATCTCAGTATGGAGGCAAGGCAGCAGCTGAACAAGCTCCATGTTCAGAGCTCAGTCTAACATATACAGAGCAAGTTACCTCCCCCCTGTCAAGTGGAATTTATAAGCTGTTTTGAGACATGTCCCAGGTCATACTCAAGAGTAATACGATCTAAGCTACTTCTCTTGTTGTAGTGATTTGACATTTGCAATGGAAATGTTTGTGGCAACTTATATTGTTTCAAGCACTTTTGCAATTTACACAGCTATTATGATAAAAGAAAAAAAATAGATCAACGCTCCTTGAAACAATTCCTTTCTGATGCTGTTAAAACAGTTGATGTCTGTGGCAAGAAAAGACTCACAAAAACAACTTAAAATGGTTTTATTTTAAGTATTATATTAGCACAATATTTACAAAAATTATGTTTCATAAATAAAAATGTCTTTTTGGGTAAAGATTGCAAAGACTCAAAGTGTCAAATAGAGAGGATTTGGTTTAATATATACACAAAAATTGGAATCGCACAGTCATAAACAACTTTGGTTTTTAAATTACTGGTGGGGAAATGTTAATTAAGTGACTTTCTGAAAATAACACTTTTTAACTGGTACTTAAGAGAAACCCAAAGCAGAGCCCTTACACACAGCAGCATGGTGGGTTTTTCACTTCCTAAAACAATTAGTGCACATTGTGACAAAAGTCATCAGTGACTTGGACGAGGGAGTAAAAAGCACCCTATTCAAATTTGCTGATGACACTAAGATATGGGGGGATGTGGGCACGCTAGAAGGGAGGAATAGGCTGCAATTGGACCTAGACAGGTTACAGAGGTGGGCGGATGAGAACAGGATGGGTTTCAACACTGACAAGTGCAACGTGCTGCACCTGGGGAGGAAGAACCAGCAGCATACCTACACGCTGGGGAACTCCCTTCTCGTCAGTGCAGAGGCAGAAAAGGATCTTGGGAGTCATTATTGATGCCAAAATGAACATGGGCCGACAGTGTGGGGACGCAGTCAGGAAAGCCAACTGCACCTTGTCACGCATCCACAGATGCATCTCAAGCAGGTCCAAGGAGGTGATCCTCCCCCTCTATGCGGCACTGGTCAGGCCACAGCTGGAGTACTGCGTCCAGTTCTGGGCACTGCAGTTCAGGAGGGATGTGGACAACATGGAGAGGGTCCAGAGGAGGGCCACCTGCATGATCAGGGGTCAGCAGGGCAGGCCCTACGAGGAGAGGCTAAGGGACCTGAACCTGTTCAGCCTTCACAAGAGAAGGCTTAGCGGGGATCTAGTGGCCTGTTACAAACTAGTCAGAGGGGACCAGCAGGCATTGGGGGAGTCCCTGTTCCCCTGAGCACTACCAGGAGTGACAAGAAATAACGGTCACAAGCTGGTAGAGGGTAGATTTAGACTAGACATCAGGAGGCGCTACTTCACAGTCAGGGCAGCTAGGATCTGGAACCAACTTCCAAGAGAAGTGGTGCTGGCTCCTACCCTGGGGGTCTTTAAGAGGAGGTTAGATGAACACCTTGCTAGGGTCGTTTGACCCCAGTACTTTTTCCTGCCATGGCAGGGGGTTGGACTTGATGATCTGTCAAGGTCCCTTCCGACCCTATAACTATGAAACATGAACAGAATGAGGAACGGAGTCCGTTAAATAATCTGTTAAAAGAATTTGGCCTTACCACAACAGAGGCTACAAAATTTGTGATTCTTCTGCAGTCTGCCCTTCCACATACAAATAGCTTTACAATAACTAAGCATACCAGTTTGCGAAGACAAAACGATCACAACAGCATTCCAGTTTTCAAAGCCTACTAAAGCAGTGAACTGCAGAACTTGCAGCCTATAAATCACAAGAGGGAAATCCATAACTGAAGATGAGTCGGAAATGCCAGTGAAATTCCTGCACTGACTCCCATTAATGATCAAGTGTCTCCCAGATGTATATGGATTGCTACAATGATGGAGGCCAAACCAAAGCATTTGCATATGGATCTAAAACACATGTATATGAATTCTTCAGTGACAAATGCTGCCCAGTCCTTAAACATGTACTCACATAAATAACTGTGACACGTATGATTAATCTCATTGATCTCCCAGGCAGGCTGCATCTTGGGTTTCCTTACAGCCTCTGCACTGGGATTATGTGTGTGTGAAAGCTATAGGATCAGACTCCCCCAACCTGCTCAAGTTAATCCCGTTTAAAGGAAGGTCCCTGGATCTATTTGCCACACGCCCCTGAGTTGTTGGAATGGATTTATATAAAAGGCTCTACAATGTAAATATACCACCTGAATCTGACGCATCAACCAAACATTCTAGCTTTTAACCTTGTCAAACCACTGGAAACCTACAGAAATGTGCATCTATTAAATGATGACATTTCATCAAACTGTCCTATAATGGCATAAAGAGAGGCAACTGTTAAGAACTTTTAAACAAACTATTCTGGTGAGGGAGAAAGATATTTTCTTGTAAGTTATTCTGGGAGAACTGTTGAAACATGTTAAAAAAAGAGAAGGTCCCTTGAAATGCACAAATCATGAAGACCTGACTCTACATAACTTACAATTGATTCTTTATCTGTGATACTTGCTTACATACACAAACTGAGTTTCCTCAGATTTCAACAGCTGCTGCTACTTACTCTCTACTTGAAACAGACTGTTTGTGAAAGACCAGTGGCATCACAAGCTTATGAACTGTAATTTAGTTCCTGCTTCTACATGTGTATTCTTGGCCAAAAAAAAAAAAAAAAAAAAAATCAACTCTCTCTTTTGAAATGCAGCATTACTGCTAGAGAATGATTCTTATTCTTCTGAAGAAGCATCAGTCAGTTTTAAAATTTCAGTTTGTTAAGAAAAAGCCTAAGATTTGTCCCAGTACCACACACTGTACAGTATGAACATTAAGGGCCACATTCAGCGTGGGAATCAATAATCTGTAACTCCTGGGCTGAATCTGGCTCTAAGAGTTGAGTACTACTGAATCAAACAATACAAAAAGAGGCACAGAAAACTCTCATTGGACTAAGAAATATTGCTCACCAAAGCACACGTGACTACTGTCTATACAGAGGAGTTACTAGTATGTGGGAGAAGAATGACTTGGGTAGTCTTTTTTAAAAAAAGCTTGGGAATAAAGCTCTTGTTGATGTCATTGCGTGTGTGTAATTACAAGAACAATTTTTTCCTAATGTTTTGCTGAAAGTGGGAGGAGCAATATTTGTACGATAACCACCGTCCCATTTATACTATAAAAGCATGAACTTACCTTGCCCATGCACACAAATAAAAATACTAATAATCTAAATGCTATTACATCCTTTGGGCCTAATCTGGCCCACTCTCAAAGCAGTGACTGGTGATGGGTTTTTTGACAAGGATACCACTAACACTGGCACTATTGGGAGCATCTTGTGGTAGGCAAAGAGTACTTTTTGTATGCTTACACTTGCCCACCCCACACAAACCAAAAACAGAAAAGAATAAACTCATGTGGGTATACAACACATGTTTCTTTCTAAGCTGCTGTGACCATAAAATTACATCATGGAAATCATTTCAGCACTTTTTCCACACATGCAAAACAACTAGTTTCCTGATTTTCTTCTCTTTGAGCAGTGCATCATCAAGGCCACGGTGTATGAACAAGTGCGTTTCTTTTCCACATATCACCATTTCTGTAGCAGATTCCATCACCTTCTACAAGTTATTCTGGAAATATAAATCACAGAACAGTAAGTTATTATACAAGAACATTCCAATTAGCAAGGTCATTTGTGCTGCCTGTCAAAATTCATACATTAGCGATCTGATTTTTTTTCTTTACAGCAGGCAAGTTTTTTGCTTAGAAAAATGAGGGAAGGATGGCATCATCTTGAGTTAGGTGCAGTACAGGCAGCTGCTGTTCAGCTCCCTGAACAGCTCTGGCACTGTCTCAAGCTCTGATCTGTAAAAAGATCACTATTCTTCTCGGGGGGGGGGGGAGAGAAGGATTTTTAAAAGAAATGGCAGTAAGACAACTAACTGTTTGCTTGAGTCAATGGGAATTGTGTTTCTCATTGACCTTCATACCTTTAAAACTCTTCCCAATATCAGAAGGCTCTTAAATGTAGATGTGAAGATTTCTGACATGCACAAATAGGATTCTGGGAGAAACCTAACAATGCCTTTTAACATTGTGTCCTAAAGTAGAATTCCAACTTTGGCTAGCAGGAGTGAAAGGCTATTGCATGGATTCGACCGCTCTTTGATTCAAATTTAATAACAAATTAAAAAAGAAAGCCAACAGAACAGAAATATTGTCTGTCTTTTTACATTAGGTCACTATCAAGGAAAAAATAAAAATGTTAACAGCTGAAGTAGGAGTTAGAGGCCCTTCCTCTGAGACTTCTACTCTCCCTACTTCAGGCATGCCAAATGACTGACGTAGGATTCATCACCCTAAGGAATGCTGGTTCATTATTCTTTGAACCACACAAACAGATGCATGTTGGTTTAGAAAACAGATCTTGTTGTGTAGTTGTGTGAATCACATAATAAGCATAGCAGAGTGGAATGTACTATTAAATGAATGTAACTAGCATGCAAGACAGTTTTCAAGCCTGATGAAAAATTTTATCAGTAAAATAAGAGTTAGCTACAAATGTCACTGACTGATCACTTCAATCCATGCTTTCCACATGTCATACACTATAAAATTGATTAGAAAAGCACTATACAAATTCAGAACTCCTTGGTTCATTTTTGGCTAGCAAGAGTGAATATTTTGATTAGGTAGTAGTAGGCTCAGGATTTGGCAGTCCTCTTGAACTTGTGCACAGCCTCCAGGAGCAGTAAAATATGCTTAGTGTCAACTACTATAAATATGCTTGCTCATTGTCAAGTACTGCTCATATGGATGGTGAATGAAAGAGAAGGGTAACAGATTAGCAGGAAAGTAGGAATACAAGACAACTATAGAAGACCAGTATTTTCACACGAGGGGGCCTAAAAATAGTGCAGCCTTATTTTCAGAGGTGTCAGACAGCCTCTCTTGTCAGGGGTAGCTGTAGATGGTCAACATCTTTGAAAGTTGGGCCACATATTTTAGGAGGTGTTTTGAAAATCTGGGTCCAAGAATCCCAGAGCACAGGCACAAGTAAGCTATATCTATCTGTGAAGAGTGGGGCAAATCCACAAGTCCTAAAAAAATTCTCAACTGGAAGAAATCTTAAAATTGGACCAAGATGGTATAAAACATCTGGTTCCATATCAAAGTTTCTGACTTACAAGGTCATAATTGTTTTTTCTTACTTACAACAACAAGGGAACATAAAATAGAATTCACTGTCAAAACTAAAATGTGAATTACTGATTTTTTAAAATAATACTTAGTAAAAACAAATAGCATACTCAAAAAGTAAAAAGTATTGCTTGAAAATACTTCCCCTCAAAACTAAAATGAAATAATTCCCCACACATTTCAGAAAAGCTTAGAATGGAAAAAATGGGTTTTAAAAGGGACATTGCCAAATGTAGGAGTCGTTTTAAAATGATTTTTGTAGTACTACTGCTCATAATCATTACAGCAGATTGGAGAGTAAAACAGAAAATTTACATATTTTTTTAACAGATTAATGTTTTACACTGCTCTCTGGATAGGTTACAGTCACTATTTTAGATCTCATGTACTAGGTTGAGCTTTTTTGGTCAAGATTCTATAGATGACTGAAAAATTAGGAAAATCATTTTGCAGCAAGTAAAATCCAATTGTGTACAGAGGGGTTTAATCAAGCCTGACTTTTGTTAACCATACTGGCTCAGGGGCAAGAAGAGCTCCTTTGTGGTTTGTAATTTAACAACATCAACCCTCCTGGTAAAGGCTGAGAGCACTCACATGTCTGGGTCTTGCCAAAGAGACCTCCAGCAAAACATGGAAGCTAAAACTGCACATTTCTCTTATTTCCAAGATAAAAACAGCAGGGAAAGCTCCTAGTATTTTAAAACTTTTAGATTTCTATATGCAACATTTTATAAAGAACAAAGAAAGAGTACAAACACTACCCCCCCCCATGCACATTTCTTCAGGTAATCTCTAGTATTTTAGTTCAATGCAGTAACACTTCATCAAGGCTGGTACTTTTTTTTTTAATCCATATCCTGAATTGCATGCATGGAGTGGTTTTTAACTTCCAAATTTTCAAGTATTAATAATAATAAAAACCCCACTAAAGCCACAGGTAAAGTTCAACTCACCATCATTCCAACATCACTCCTTTCGCATCTTTAAAAGCCAAGTAGAGGATTAGTAATTAGCCAAGCAAGTTAGATATGTTTCATGATTAGTATTCAGATTAGTATTAAAGCAGATAATGAGTCAGTACTACTTCCCAGCATGCCAATTAATGAAGACATCTCAGGGCACCCTTTGCTCCACTGCAAAATTCCCCCACTGCACCCAGGCACTATCAGAGCTTCTCACTACTGTAATACAATCCTCCCTAACCAAACTACAAATAGAAGAAATAACATGAATTGGAATGAGAAGTTTTGCCTCAGACCACTCTGAAGGCTCCTACTTATCCCCTAAAATGCCCCCATGAGGAGTACTGGCTGAACCACAGATTTCAAAGGGACATCCCTTTTCCTCTTGGCAAAGCAGACAGGGTAGAAAGCAATAGTTTAGGAAGCAATGCCAACAGCTAGTAGGTATAAAATGCCCAAAGTTGCAGGCATTTCCCTGACTCAGGAACCAACTCTTACTGGCTCAGGAAGCTGAACATTTTGAAACACCCTTCCCACATGTGACAGAGCAAAGTTTAACAGCTATGCTTCTGACCCATCTTCAAAAGGCCTCACATAACCCCCTTTATTAAACGTAAGATTTTTGTCACCACCTACCATTAAGTGGTTCTTCTACAGATTTCTGCAAAATATTTAAAAATATATATATATGTATAAAAAGCCTTCATGTCTATTTTTGGCTCGCCACAGTTAAATTACTCTAATTGACATATACAGTAAGTAGTGATTCTACAAAATGAAAGAAGAAGCTGAAAGTTAATATGATCAACAACTAGGGTTATGGGGGAGAGGGAAATCAGTCTGTCAAGACCAGCATTATCTTCATGTTATTCCTGCCCCACAAGGAATCTCATTTTCCTCTCAAGAGATTTAGAAATGGCAACAAGTATGCAGACACTACTTCTACAAAGTGAAGTAGCTGCTTCACTTTTTCTTCAGTTTTCCTTCAATTTTGTTAATGATGCAGAAAGCAAGCAGCACCAAGGTTAAATCAGGCAGAGAGTATCATCTCCTCAGGAGAGATTCCAAACATGTATGCATTTAATCTGGAAGGAACTACCCCAAGGCAGAAATAACATGGAAAAATAGGAAAGGATTAATGTGTCTGAAACAAACAGCTCCCACCCCTCCCATTCAGAATGGCTCGTTCAGTCAAAGAACTGGTTTAAAATTTTGCTCCATGAACAATATGAAGTGGAGTCATCTGATAGCAAGGTTACCTCAACCACTAGATTACACAGAATAAAAGCTTTGATTTGAATGGAAACTGACCCTCCATTTATAAATCTCTTCAAACCACAGCAATACTTTTTGAATGCCCCTCCAAGGAGATGGTCAACATATAAACAGTCCAGATGTTCACCCTGCCTTTGTTTCCTTCCATCTTCCCACCAATGTTTTCCCCCATGTGTTTGCAGGCACAGATTACTACCTGGATCACTACCTGGATTAATGGCTCTCAACCTTTTCAAATTCAAGGCACCCACTGTTCAGCTCAAGGCACCCCCTCCAAAAATGCCAGCACTTACTTTTCACCCACTTTTTGACTGTAGAAAAATACTACAGGAATTCTTCTGTAGCAAAGACTTCAGAAAGACCATACCGGGTCAGAATGTTTTTAACACTATGTGTTCTTATTTGAAATTTCTGGGCCTTTATAGATGTGCTTGGGGGGAAGGAATTTTTAAAGGGCACCAGCATCCCACTAATTAAAGTGCCCCAAGTATCATGTCTATGTGTCCCCACACTGAAAACTGGTGGTGGGTGTGTTTTAACTAAAGCTAATTGAGTGAGCTTTAGTTAAAATGTCCCCTCTGCCATTTTCAGTGTGGGGATGCTGATGCACGTGACTCTGGAGTCTGTTTCATCATGTTGAAATTACAGCACATTGGAGCAGCCTCAATGCACGTATATAGGCACCCTCTGGGTTTATCTTGTGAATCACATTTGCACATACAACAGCCCTAAAATTACATGGCATCCCACGGCATCCCAGTTGAGAATCACTGACCTAGACCCTACACTGTAGTACTATCTAGTAAGCTGTTGTGGGATACAGCTAAATATCCAGTGCAGAAAGATCCAAAAATGAAAGACTGATTGCAAATTGCTTAAGAAAAAGGAAGCAGCTTTTCAGAGACTAACCCTGCAATTAGTTTTCAAGCTTTTGGGTTTTTTGGATTTCATTCTGAACTCCAACACAATATCCAAAATTGGGCCATGCTTTTGAATAACTAAGGCTCCTTCTACAGATATTGCACAATTAACTGGTCAACAGTGCAATTAACTGAGACTAGCTATATGTGCAAAGTACCCATCATCCCATAAAACGGTCCAGCTAGCTATAAATAAGGCAGACCTCAAAAATGTGTACCAATTTGATAGCTGGTTGCTATCCAGCATTACATTTGCACATTAAGCAGGGTCTCCCCTGCAGCTGGGAGTCCCATCAGCTGACTGGGCTGTGGGTTGTGGTGCGCAAGGCAAGGGAGCAACTGACAGAGAGGGCAGGAGATGCCTGAGTTCCTCTCTCCATGCCAGGCAGGAGTGATGGCTGAAGCCAGCTGGCCAATCCAGCTCCATTGTGCAGGGCTCCCCATGGCTGGGAAAGTGACAGCTACTGGGGGAAGTGGTAGTGAGTGGGATGACGAAGCTGCAGCTGGGGGCTACAGCTCCCAGCTGCCTTCCACCTGGCTGGCACGATCAGCAGCTACCTGTGGGCAGCTGAGGGGATGGAAGATAGCCAGAGCAGAAGCCAGGGCAGGTGCAGGCAGGAACATGGGGTGGTTAGAGGCAGAAGTGCAGGGTGAACTGCCCCGGGTAGGCATGGGAGGGGCTCAGCCCAATGCAGAGTTCCAAGGAGCAGCCACAAGCTAGAAGGTGGGGTGGACTGCACCTACACCACCCAGGCAAGCTCTGCTGCACCACACCCTTCCCCTTCCCTCCCCATCCACCCTGGCCAGCTTCCAGGACCTAGTGCTTGGGCAGCCCCCCACATGAACACATCCAGCCTGCCCCACACACCAACACCCCAACCACATACTCTATAATACCCACCCTCACACACCACAATACCCACACCCCACCATATCCACACAAATATGCCCCATACCCCCACAACACACACCCTACCATACCCACACGCACACCCCCCACAACCAGATGGAGGGGCAATGTTCCCAATCAAGGGGTGGATCCTCTCATGTCAGGGTCCACATGATGGGGACAAGAGATTCTGGAATCAACATGGCAGTGAGCAGGGCAAGGTTTGGTGCCAGGTAGGTGGGCTCTCTTATGTCATAGACCACGTGACGGGGCAGGATTTCTAGTTCCAAGATAACAAGTCTCCTTCCCCAAAGGAGTACTTCCAGAGCAAGGGGAAGGAGTTCTGATGGCAAGGTCAGGGATTAGAGGTGGGACTTCCAATCCCAAAATGGCAACCAGGACCTGTCAAGGGGTGGGGCTTAGCAGTTTCATAAGGGGTACACCCTTGCAGTTCTCAACAGCTCACCAAAACTCATTAAGTGGCCCTCTAGCCAAAATAATTGCCCATCCCTGGTTTAACCCCTACTTGATGTTTTCTTGTTGCATGATGCATCATTGGCCTGCCAGATTTGTGCCCCTTTAACTTGGCCTTGGAAAACTAAAAAAAATAGCCAGTACACAAACATTCACCTACAGGCAATGCTGCACAGGGCTATAAAAACTGCAGATTGAAAATGCCATTGGCATTAACAACTGAAAGGTGCCAGATTGTAACACCAAGACTACATCCTCCAGTAATAAGAAATTACATATTTATTCTGTGTGATCTAAAAACAGTAACCCTGCTTTCAGATAGGTTTTTCACTCTACTGATCTTAAATACTTTTTTTTAACAACATTAATGTTATACCTTTTATAATCTTTATAATGTCACTAGTGTTGGAAAAAAAAACTAAGCAAAAAAATTGCAATTTAAGATTTTTTAAACAAGTAATTTAATGGAGAACTGCTGTTTATAAAGTCTTTGAAACACATACTTCTTCTAAAAAAATAATTGAAGGTTTCTATCAATCAACACAAGAGGTATAGAATGGCAAAAAGAACCACAATCGCTCATGGACTCCCAGCTATGACATGGTCCTTCTAACTTGCAGTTGGGTAGATGGTTCTGTCTCCATGCCCACTTCAGTCCTCAGCCTGTCATGTAAGTTACCCACATGGGATTCAATCACTGTGGTCTAGACATATTAGGAACAGGGCTAAGACCACCAATTCACTTAACACAGACCATTGGACAGCTGTCATATAGCAGTAACTTTTGCTTGCTACCAACCTGGTCTGAATTCGAACTAGCGGAGAAAGGCTCAGTATCTCACTACCAATCCCCTGAGCCATCTAGTCACCCCAAATTTATTAATTTTAAGCTTACCCTTGGAGGTTGATGATCTTTCGTGTTGGAACCTAAAATTCAAATTAATTCAAAATTTAAGTCAAGAAAAATTATTTACCAATTACAAAATTCAGAGGAAAACAAATGAAAATGAATGATAGTCTCAGCTCTTCTTATTTGGAACAACTTTCAACAATCTTTGAACTTTATGGGCCTGCACTGTTGTCTGTACAGAAACTATGCTTCATGTGTTGAATTCAGCTAAAGTAATTCAAAATTCATAAATAAAACAGGTACTACTATAGTATGGCAATTTTGCATGGACAGATAGGGAGCAGTGCTTAATAATGATATATTTTCTATTGGTTTGGCCAACTACTGCATGAATCTGTCAATAAAATTCACCCAACCACCTTTCTAAACCTTGTTAGTAAGATTCACTCAGGTAGTCTAGTGCCATCAAACCATAAGAGAAAGGCTAACCAAGTCAGACCATTGCTACCCAGCTTCAGAATAATTCTACTTGTAGGTATGCAAAGGCAATTTCCAGCAAAGTCAACAGATGTTGCCTGTGTCACTGTTTGAAAACTAGACTCAGACTGTCACTTTTGGTCTGAGTGAATGCCTTCAGAAGTTAAGCTGGATGCCTTCCCTTCTCCTTGCATGGACTCCTATGTTTCTTCTCGTTTAGGCCACATCCAGAGGAAGAGCACCCTGGATCAGCTGCAGTTACTTAGCAGTTATCACTGGAGCATGCCTCAGTACCCTCACCAGCACCTTCCTGTTGGGAGCCTGTGACCAGCTGGCTCTCAAACCAAAGCAGTTATTTTCTCCTACTGTTGACACAGAAATATGAGAGAATAGGATTTTAACACAAAATATATAAATGCAGTGCTCTCACACTAAGCTCTAAACCCCCACTCTTCCACATGGAACTTGCCCTTGTAGATGCTGCTGTGTCAAGCTTTTCTGTCAGTTGTCAGTGGGTTCTCCACACCCTTTCCACTCTATTTACAGGAGTGACTTTTAACTATTTGAAGTCCTTTTCATCTTTCAGCTCCCAGCCAAGGCAAAATAAGTCTTGTAACTTTGAAGCCAAGAAGTAGCAATTTCTCAGCTAAAAACTTAGGCACTGCAGTTTTTCCACAGTCCTGCTATTAAAGTAAAACCAATATATGCAAATAATAAGAGACATTATGCAGTACTTAATAGTTACTGATCAGCGTCAGTCTCAGTCTTTTACAGCCTGAACATATTCAAGAGCAGAATACATCCCAGAAGTACATCTATTAATACACAAGGGGGAAAAAGCAGTTTCTCTCTCATGCCAACCTAAAATCTCCTTCTGCATCTTTGTACTAATATTCCATGTGAATCATTTTAGATATTCATGTCTTAATGCACTCTTTGGTCTATTACCTCAATAAGTTTGTTCCCTACACTCCATGTTCCAAAAGTGCATAAGGTAAGGCATTTTTCTGACCCCATTAACTTGATACCAGTACTGCATGGGAAGATTAATCCAGGAAATAAGACTGAAATTTTAAAAAAACAAAAAGAAAAAAGAAAACACACACACACACACACACACACACACACAGTGCCAGATACTGCCACAAATAAGTTCTATAAATATCTTGCTGGCCACCAACTTCTTTGGCAGCTTGGCTTTGTATAACACATGTGAATCATAATGTTCACTTGAGAAAATATTCAGAGTATTTACCATTCAACAGGGGAAAGGACTTTGCAGAGGAAGGGTGCCACAGAGAAGAGGGAAACAGGCAAAAAGAGAAAAGCAAGACCTCTTCTCAGTGTACAGGCCCTGTATCTTTTTTTAAAACAACGCAACTTAGCAGACCACATGCTCTTTTTAACCCTTACATGCACCTCCAAAACATCTAAATTTAGAGATGTGCTCTTTGTCTTGACATTCTTATTCAAATACGAGAAATATTAAGGTAAAATATTCATTTCCACTTACCAATACAAACATAAGCCAAGGAAATCAATGCCGCAAAAGCCATAATGGCTAAGCCAGCAATCACAACAGAACCCTGTGCTGGAGGACAAGCTGTTGAAAACAAAAGAAAACACTTAACGTTTATTTTGAATGGTGTAAAGCCACATATAAGATGACCTTCCTTATTGAATTTATTGTTTATAACCTGATCCTTCCTTTTCAGCTGGTTAAAATCAATGACTTAATTTATCTGCTTGACAGGTATGCAAAAATCCTTTGTAATCTCAGAAAGATGTCCATAAACATATAAAATTGTTGTACACAGATCTGTTCCATGCTCCTTTAGTTATCATATTAATATTCTACAGTCATTATCTGTAATTACCATACTTACTCAAAGCTAAGATTAGGTTTCCGCCCCAATCAGCATGGAGGGGGGGGGGAAGGGGAGAAGGGGATGCCCCTTACCTTAGTTTTGTGTCCAAAGTAGCAGGGGATAGGGCAGACAGCTACTGCACCTCTGACTCTGGCCCTGAGCCTGGGTCAGAGCCACTCAGACCCAAAGCATCTGCCTACCCCACTCGTCTCTGTAGCTTTTGCTACCCATTCCTCTGCCCCTTTCCCTCCCTTGCTGTCATGCTCAGCTCTGGCTTGGGCTGAATTCTCTCTTGGGCATAGAGCATATGGAAACTCTGTCCCCTGTGTGGGCAATCAGCAGCACCAATACTTCTGCGTAGTCCAGCAGGAGCCGTGATTCCACATGCTGTGATCCGTGACCCATGAGGGAATACAGTCTGATTAGCATCTTCAAGTATGGAGGTGGGGGGGGTGCAGGTGGCAGGGGCAGGAAAGGTGCAGGGGAAGAAGTTCGGGAGGGGAGGCAAAGGAGCCACCTGATGCTCCAGCCACTACTTTCCTTGATGTCACAGTGGGTTACAGGGACAAATTTAAGGCAACGCTCCAATAACTACATTCTATAACTGGAAAATTATAACTAATTTATACATTTTCCACATATAGGATCTAATTATTGGGGGGGGGGGGGTCTTAAATTCAGGGTCATCTTAGATTTGGATAAATAAGGTACATGTACTTTCAGTTGTCCAATAGTTTTCTCCTTCCAGTTCAAACTTCTATCCCAAGTATTTAAAGTATTCTGCAATGTAATGCAATTCAAATTACTTTGTCAAAAACTGTAACAAAGTATACTGTAAACATTTTGGGCCAACATCTAAAGACCAGAGACATACCTCAAATTTACAGACACAGGTACAATAGAATTTGACTATCAGAATCTGACTCAATCACCTTCCATCCAAAATACCCACCCCACTCTATGAAAGATGCTTAAGTACTTCTCTGAACAAAGATTATTATTTTTGGTGCTATTTAATTTTTGAATTATTTATAAAGAAATTGAGCAAAACATTAGGAAACATTTACGAAGTTCAATTCTGTGCTGTGGATGGGACTTGCTTGGAGGAAAAAAGAAATCACTTGTGTTTTAAAAACATTATCCTGGTGGGACCCTACCTATGACTCAGCAGTATGCATTGAGGGCTATAGGTTGTACAGATGGGAGAGAGTAGGAAGGAAAAGGGGGCTGGAGGGAGGGGGGGTTGCTCTCTGTGTTAAGGAGCATTTTACATCTACCCTAATCAAAATGGGATCAGAGGAGGAGAAAGCTGAGGCATTGTGGGTTAGGATACATGGAGGTTGAGGGGAAAGGGACTGAGTGGTGGGGTTCTGCTATAGACCATCACATCAAGAGGAAGAGCTAGACTTGGTATTCCTGCAGCAGCTCTCAGAGGCCGTATGGTCTAGGGACGTCGTTGTCATGGGAGACCTAAACTACCCTGACATCTGCTGGGAGGAGCAGTCAGCCAAATCCAACTGTTCACGTAGGTTCTTAACCTGCTTACAGGACCTTCACCTAACGCAGTAGGTATACGGTCCCAGTAGGGAGAATGCCTTGCTGGACTTGGTGTTGGTTGCGGGGGATGACCTGGTAAGGGAGCTACAGATTCACCACCAAACAATCAAATTCGCCATATGGCATAGAGTGGGTAAGATAACTAGTAGGGTGGAAGTGCTCGACTTTAGGAAGGCTAACTTCAGTGTGCTTAGGAGTCTAGTCAATGACGCACTGCAGGATAGGAGTATTGGCAAGATGGGAGTCCAAGAAGGGTGGTCATTCCTAAAGGAAGTGAACCTTTGGGCACAGAGGGAGATGATCCCAGTGTGAGGGAAAGGGGCCAAAAAACTTCCTTAGCTAAACAGAGAAATCCAGGGGAGCCTAAGGGCAAAAAAGGAAGCATATAGGCGGTGGAACCAGGGGGAAGCTACCAAGGAGGAGTATACCTACTTGGCCTGCACTTGCAGAGAGACAGTTAGAAAGGCCAAAGCAACTACGGAGCTGAGGCTGGCAACACAAATTAAAGACAACAAAAAGTCTTTTTTTTTTTTTTTTTAGGTATGTAGGGAGTAAATGAAAGGCACAGGGCAGTATAAGACCCCTACTGAACAAGAAGGAACAATTAGTGACAGACAGGAGGGATAAGGCTGAGCTCTTCAATGAGGTTTTGCCTCAGTGTTCTTGAACAAGGGTCAAGATAAATCTCCTAATGGGTTCTTAGATGGGCATCAGAGGGACACCAGCCCACCAACTGTTGATGCTGACTTGGTGCAGCGTCACTTGGACGGACTGGATGTCTTTAAGTCAGCAGGCCCGGATGAGCTGCATCCAAGAGTAGTGAAGGAATTGGCTGGTGTCATAGCAGAACCACTGGCACAGCTGTTTGAGCACTCGTAGCATTCAGGTCAGGTCGCGGAGGACTGGAAAAGGGTCAATGTGGTCCCTATTTTCAAGAAGGGGAGGAAGAAAGATCTGAGTAATTATAGGCCAGTCAGTCTCACCTCCATCTTTGGAAAAATCTTTGAAAAGATTATTAAGGATCATATTTGTGGGAGTCCAGCAGGAAAAATAATGCAGTAGGGCAACCAGCATGGATTCGTAGCAGGTAGATCATGCCTGACTAATCTGGTTTTGTTTTATGACCAGGTCACAAAATGCTTAGACACAGGAGTAGAGGTGGATGTCATTTTCCTGGATTTTAGAAAGGCCTTCAATACAGTATCTCATCCCATTCTCATAAATAAATTAAGAGGCTGTGACTTAGATGTTTACATGGCCTGGTGGATGGCAAATTGGCTTGGGGGTCACACCTAGAGAGTGGTAATAGACGGGTCAGTATCACCCTGAAAGGAAGTGGGTAGTGGGGTTCCTCAGGGCTTGGTCCTTGGACCTGTACTCTTCCATGTCCTCATCAGTGACTTGGACAGAGTACACTTCATGCCCACGTCCAAGTTTGCAGATGATACTTGTGGGGTGAAATGAACACTCTTGAGGATAGGGAACGATTACAGGTGGACCTGGACAGGTTGGAAAAGTGGGCAAAACACAACAATGCAGTACAACAAGGACAAATGCAGAATGCTACACCTGGAGCGTAAAAATATCCAGCACATCTACCGGCTGGGAAGCGACTCTCTCAGCAGCACAGAAGTGGAAAGGGATCTCGGAGTCATAGTGGACTCCAAGATGAACATGAGTTGTCAGTGTGACGAAATCATCAGCAAAGCTAACTGCACTTTATCATGCATCAGCAGATACATGATGAATAGAACCAAGGAGGTGATACTTCCCCTCTATGCGGCATTCGTCAGACTGCAGTTGGAGTACTGTGTCCAGTTTTGGGTGCTGTACTTTAAGAAGCCTTGAGAGGGTCCAGAGGAGGGCCACGCATATGGTTAAGGGTTTACAGGCCAAGCCCTATGAGGAGAGACTGAGAGAAGGCTGAGAGGCGATCTTGTGGCCACTTACAAATGCATTAGGGGGATGCAGCAAGGTATTAGAGATGCTCTGTCTACCAGGGTGCCTCTTGGGGAAACAAGGAACAATAGTCACAAACTGAAAGATTTAAGCTAGACATCAGGAAAAACTTCACGGTGAAGGTGGCCAAAATTTGGAATGGGCTTCCAAGGGAGGTGGTGCTCTCCCCTACCTTGGAGGTCTTTAAGA
Organism: Alligator sinensis; assembly: GCF_000455745.1. Lineage (NCBI taxonomy): Eukaryota > Metazoa > Chordata > Crocodylia > Alligatoridae > Alligator > Alligator sinensis. The sequence goes on from NW_005842797.1 coordinate 573,604, forward strand.
GAAGGCTAGATAGACATCTGGCTGGGGTCATCTGACCCTGTACTTGACTGGGATCATCTGACCCCCATACTCTTTCCTGCCCAGGCAGGGGGGCGGACTCAGTGATCTGTCCCTAGCATCTATGAATCTATAACAAAAATCCAGTTCAACCAAAATGATTCGTTGATCTATTTAGCCATTTAACTTGGCAATGCAGGCTATAATCCTTTAATCATTTACACAGATGCATGCAGTGATGGAGGACTGTAAAATTAAGAGCCCTAGCATTTAGTTTCACACTTTCAACTCTGTGATAAGTTCTTCCTTTGCTGAAAGACCTTTAGAAACAGAAAATCTGCATTTTTCTTACGAGTTTTGTTTTTTTTTGAAGATGCAACATTTAAGGAGTTTAAGGATATTCAAGAAGCTAGACTATAAAAGCAAAAAAACAAAAGCTCAGTTTAAAAAAAAAAATCAAGATTAGCCCTATAGGAACCGGCTTTCAAAAATTCTCTAGAAACCAGCTTGGGAAGCGCAACTATGAAGACCAACTCAGACAGAGCAGGTACCATATATCTGTTGTTAAGGAGCACAACTAGCTGCAACTCTTTTGAGATTCCCTCACCATGACTACTGCACTGCCCACACAACCATGCAGACTCATACTAATTTCAAGATCAGTACTAGCAAACTGTTTCTTAACAGGATGCACGTAGACAGGCACGAGTTCTCTTTGGACATGAATACAGTTCAGCATTGAGTATTATAATATTATTTTTAGACATACTGTTGAAGTTGACCAGCCCTAAGTTTGTCTCCGAGCTCTCTGTTAAATTACTGGGGAGGAGCGAAAAAAAAAAGAAAAATCTTCCATTCTTTTTTGCTACCATAAGAAAAACCAAATGCCAATTAATACTGCATTGTCATTGTAAGCTGTGGACCTGGTCAGTGACTGACAAGTGTAGACTATGGACCTAACAAAAACCTGAATTATGTATAACGTGCTTAAGATGGAATACAATCAATATTCAATAAGCTCAGTCAATAACCAATTAACCTACATTTAAATCATAGGCAGTAGCGTAGGAAAGCAGAATAAAAACCTATTTTTCACAGTCGCTAATATTAAGCTAGGCTAAGTATGAATAACTGCTTTCTGGGAAAGCACTTAGTAACAGGGATATAAATACCAATGAAAAAAATATCCGTTTAACCTGTTGTAATTACAACAGTTAAATAATTATTATGGCAACCCCCAGCCTGGCCCATGTGGGGCTTCTGTGGCCCAGTCTACGAGGCGCCCCTCCCCAACCTGGCACCAGCAAGAGGCTTCCAAACCCCTGAGGTGCTGTGGGAACTCAGTAGCTCCCTGGGGCCTCACGATAAACTAGGTGGGTGGGTGGGTCCTCTCTGAGCCTGGGTCTGGCTACAGATGGGGCAGGTAGGGTGCACTGTGGGGCTGAGCCGCAGGCCCAGGGGAGTCACTCTGGCTTCCCTTACCTCCACCTTGCCCCTGTAGGCCCTGCGACTGCTTTCTAGCTAGGGGGCAGGCACAGATGACACCAGCAGTGGCAGCTGCAGCAACAGAAGGTGCTACATCTGTCCAAGCGCAGGGATGGGCATAAGTGCCGAGATGCTGGGTTCCAGTGGCTCTGCAAAGTCAGACTGGTGGTGGGGGTGCCCACCCCACCCTGCCGTGCCACAGACGCAGCATGGGAAGCTGGGGGCCAAAGCACTGACAAGCCCCATCAGGCAGGTCATACAGCTCAGGAAGCTGCTGGCAGCAGCAGCGAGGGGCTTTACTAGACTGCTGCAGTCACTGGCACATAGCTTCCCAGGGTTAGCTACAGCAGTGTGGGGGCAGGAAGGAGGCAAACAGCTGCATTCGGGTTCACAGAGCCTAGCTATAGGTACTAGTCACTAGGGCTGTGTGAAATTTCTCCAGCTATTTCTATTCAGCACTGTTTTGGCTCATTTTGAGCTTGAAACAGTGAAATTGAATAAAACGAAGCTAGTCAAAACATTTCAAGTTTCGAAAGGTTTTGAGTTTCCAAGCAGCCAGCAGCTAGGTGGTGGGAGACAGGGGAGAGCCAGGGCTGCGCTCCCAGTGCCTCCGCAGCCCCATGTGGCTTAGCTGGGTGGGGAGCACATCCCTGGCTCTTCCCGCCTCCCGCGGCCGGGCTGCAGGAAGTTGATCACAGAGCAGGGGAAGGGAACTCAGCCCGGGCTCAGTTCCCCTCCCCAGTGCTGTGATCAGGCTGGGGAAGGCTGGGCAAACATACTGATGAGAACCTACCACAATGCTGGGTTAGTGCAGTCCATCTGGCATTACAATGACCGATCCAGCACTGGAGAGGGGAACAGAGCAATCGGGCTCAGTTCCCTTCCCCAGTTCCCCAGTCCCATATGGCAGCACCTGCCTTCTCTCTCCCTCATCTGGCAGGCAGATCAGAGGCCCGCAGCCCAGGGAGGACTGGCACAGCCCCCACAGCCCTCTCGGGGTTGCGGGCCCCCAATTTGCCTGCCGGATGACAGAGGCTGTTTCGAGCTTCCCCATTATAGCTAATTGGCAAAACGTCGAAACAGCATCACTGTTTCGACGAAACAAAACAGAACAGCGGTTTCGAATCAAAATGAAATTCGAAATGAAACGCTGTTCTGTCGAAAACTCAAAACTCAAGTTGAAACGGAACAGTGCCGTTTCGCACAGCCCTACTAGTCACCCCTCCCCACTTCCCTCCTCCTCGTGCCTCCCTCCTGCCCTGGCACTTTCCCATTCCTGC
>NW_005842797.1:576375-597952 GCF_000455745.1 Alligator sinensis
CTTCCACACTTCCCTCCTGGACTGCACCCCACCCCACACTAATGATAACCAATAAGGTAGAGCTGGTTATCACTGGGCTCATCAGGTAATTGTTTAACTGTTCATATCCCTACTTAGTAAAATCTAAAAGTAACAACTGATGTTTTGCCTTTCAGTAAGAATTGAGTATTTTGTGTAAGAGGGAGCCAGAGGTCCCTGTTACTTTAAGGTGGAGACTATCAGGATCAAGCAACTGAACCTTGTCTAGTTGCAAGAGAATAGATAAGTAGGGAGTTAAAGGGCTGCAAATAACTCCCTGGTAGCTGGCTGCAGAGCAATAGGGCAATAGGACAGAACTCCAAGGAGTTAGAAGGGAAGCTACTGCAGCTGAGGCAGAAAAACAACAGCAAGCTGCTCACTAAGCCTAGGGAGCACTCCTGCAGCTGGTCTAGGGAACACCTGACTGGAGGAGAAGTAACTCTGGGAATACAAACCAGGGTCCTCTGAGGCACAGGGACTAGTGCTGCTCTGAATTCTCTAGAGTGAAGAGCTCTGGCCAGCTTAAGCTATCAAGGAGCAAAGCCTGGAGGTACCCAGTGAGAAGGGAGGTCATCTGCAGCTGTATGACTGATGACCCAGAGGGGCTTTGTGAGGTTTTTTTTAAGCAAGCTGTTGGCATTTTGGTTTCAGTTTATACCAGAGGACTGGATTGTGGCTGTAGGGTGGGACTGGAGGCCATGCAGAGGTGCTTGAGAAGCACTCCAGTTTACAGTATAGCAGGTAGCTAGACAGATATTTAGACAAGTGCTTATATTAATGCTTTGGGGTATAATCAATAAAAGTTTGGGTGAGACACCTGTCGCTTGCCTCTTTACCTGACTTGGGAGGTTCTAATACCTTACCTACGAAGAGGGAATGGAGAATCACTGGGAAATGTTATTCTACTCTTTTTTGTACATCAAATCAAGATATCATTAGGGTCAGTTCCAACTCCCTTTACTCTATAACTAAGCTAGCAAAAGAGTCCTGATCATAGATGGGCTATAGTCTTGTCTCTTTCATGACCAAACAGTACTGGATTTTTGGAAATATAACAGCACAGAGCTACTTCCAAGTTTACTGCTTTGTGTATTTGCCTTCTTGAAGCTCCTGTCATCATCTCCTTTCACAGAGGCTGTTGAAACCTACATAGTGCAAGCTGAGCTTGACCAGGCACTCCTGATTTATTCATTTTAACATTAGAAATGGATCATGCCTCTGTCTGTGCTTTTTTAAGATTGCAGGCCAATCAGAACAACAGAGTAATAAAGGTCAATGTTGGTTTTAGGTGACCCTTGAGGGTATGCAGTGATGCAAAATAATAAGTAAATTAAAGCAATCCTTTTTGAGGCAAAGGAAGCTTATCTGTGCTTGTAGGATGTAGATGTGCTGGATACAGTCATAGTAATGAAACTAGTATATGTAACATAATGCCACTGGCCTGTATTTCCTGCACCAGATAAAACAACATTAACACAGTAGTCCGAAAGTATACCTACAGCAGTTCCACTGTAAAATCATGAATTAGAACATTTTTTTACAGAATAATCTACCACTAATTAGCAAATAATCCAATTTCTAATAATTCCAAAGGTAAAACAAGTAGATAAAAGTGTTTTATGCAAGAGATGCTTGTCATTTTACTATGTGCTAAAATTATAGATTTTTTTGCTGAAAAAATAAAAAAAATTAAAAAAGGAATTGCTTACCTGAGACGCACAGGGCAAATCCAACCACAGCGATTATGTAGCCAAGTGATTTCAAAGCCACCAGAACAACTGCAGATGGGCTTAAATGGTTCTCAAAAACTAGAAGAAGAGGAAAAGAGTCGCACACACTTACTTTTGGAAGTGTAACGAACACAAGAATTATATGATCCATTCAGGACTAGGATCTGGGATTGTTTGAATTTAAGACAACATGCAACAAAACAAATATTAAATGAGTCATTGAGGCCTTCCCTTAAAGGACAAACACTGCAAACAGAAAAATAAATAAATACCCAGACTTGTTCTGCCCATCTCTATCACCCCACCCTCAGGTGTTAGTTACTCAAAGACATTTTACCCTAATTCCCACCTGCCAATCAGCCAATTCCCACCCCCCGGCCAACCAGCCAATTCCCACCCCCCCCCCGCCCCCCCCTTTAACAAGTGGTATTAGGTTAACTGCTTGTTCACTGGAGAGACCAGGAACCAAACACTGTTATAGTATCTAATAATGAATGACAAATATTATAATATTAACTAAAAAAAAAAAAGGTGCTACTTATAAAAAGTTCTGATTTTTCCCCTTGTTACTAGTAAATGATTTCTTACCTATTCCAAGCAGAAGGTACTGTAACGGCAGAAAAATCACAGCAGGGACTACAAGTAAACCAAGTCCAGCTCGATTCTTTGGTGTATACCCATCTGGAGACAATTATACAAATTAGGACAGAAAATCTGGCAGTCATTAAGCACAAGTAAAACAAGTCACCTCTCAGGACCTTCACTCTTGTGGAGCCCCCTCTCAATCCCACAAACTCTGGAGCTCATTACCTGGATCTAATCTCTACATCAGCCAACAGGAAACTAGCTGTAAAGCAGTTACGACAGTATTTCGCTTTGTGCTGCCCTGCAAATCCTAATTGTCCCTACAACACTCTATTTGGTAATTTCATTTGCAAACAAAGTCACAATAACCATATAATTTCAGTAGAGATTAGTTGTTCCAGGTTGAACCTGGATGTCTGGTTTCTGTGAGGACCACAGACACCATATTTATTTGAACATAATCAGCATGGTGTAAAATAGTTCCTTGTCCTATATTCACATACAAGGACGATTCATTAAATATATTGCTTATCATTAAACCGCTGCCAAAAGCAGCACGTGCTCACTATGGAAACAAACTATGAAGTTGACTAAATTAAGCCAACGCTGAGCATGACTATAAAACATATCACCCACATTGGGCAAACATACTGATGGGAACCTACCACAATGCTAGGTTAGTGCAGTCCATCTGAATAAGATATAGGTTTACTGCCCATTGCACACAGTCCTTTCTCAGAGCTGACTTTTTTTCCAAGTCACGGGGAGTCACTCCACTGAATACATTTTGACTTCCTCTTCACTCCCACACCAAAACTGTGACACCCCGCCCCCCCATTTCAAATGATTCCTGTTTCTTCACTAGTCTTAAATATCTGGCATACATCACCAAGTGAGGCCCCAAACAGTTCACCCAGAATCCCTGTCACCCCTTCAGCCTGTTGCATATGAGTAGCAGGCCCTGCCCACCATGAGGTAGAGCTGGACCAGGTTGCCCTGTGCCTTATGTGCATAGAAATTTTGGGAGGATCCCAGGACTCATGAAAAGAACACCTGGTTCCAGTCATGAGTGGGGGACTGTTATAAGACTGTTATAGGAGCAGTGATCCATAAAGACCAGATGTGTGTGACACCAGGGCAACAGATCCATTGAACTCTGCTGCAGCTGCGAGATGTACTACAGTACCAAAAGAGAGAGGACTGAATGCCACTGTGCTGAACCTGAACTGGGAGAAGGCTTACAACCAAGTGTCCCATCAATTCCTGGTTGAGAAACTGAAGAAGTTGGGGGTCCCCTGGACCTTCATTGCCTAGATAAGGATGATATTCACCAACATGACTAGCAGGGTGCTGGTAAATGGCTTCCTGACAACTCTGATCACGTTGGAGTCAGGGGTCTGGTACAGCTGCCTACCCCCCCAATCCTGTTTATCTGCATGATGGAACCACTAGTCCAGCAGCTGAGGCAGGACCCCAGGATAAACAGAGTAGAGATTCCCAGGAGTGACCGGGAAGAAATGAGGGACCTGGCCTAACTGTCACATGCAGTGACAAGTGGTCAGTTGAAAGCCCAACAACCCAACCAGGTATATGAAGCAGTGGCGGGTGCCAAATTCAACTTGAACAAAAGTATCTAGCCTGGCACTAGGTGACCTCAGGGACCTGTAGGCCCTTGGTGTGTCTCTGCTCCCCACAAGGGGGTAAAGATCTTCAGGGTGGAGTTCGACCCAGAGCTAACTGGACAAAAGGGTGTGAGAAAAGACTGAGACCAAAGTCAAGCAGAGACTGGGGCTATGAGAATCACGTTGCAACTAGTACAACTATACACTGCATTGGTTTTCCCCCCTTCAGAGCAAGTCACTATTAGAATTCAGAGAGCTACGTGAGCTTTCTTCTGGGGCTCCAGATGGGAGAAGTCTGCAAAGATCATGCTGTACAAGCCTAAATGGACTGGGGACCAAATAATGCTGGATGCCCTGCTGTTCCTCTGGGCCAAATACAAGAGTCAGATCTGCAAACTGGCAACCAGGACAGAATCCAAAACAGCCCACTTGGTAAGATATTTTACAGGGCACCTCCTGTGACACTGAAGGGTTTACACATTGCCCAAGTCAAACCCATGGACACACTGTGTTTCTACAAGGTCCTGAAACACTTCAGAGACTTTCATCAGTCCAATGGGACTGCCCTGCCTAGCAAGAGGTGGGACGGCCAGGGTGAGGGCGTGTTTATACCCAGCATCGGTGTTGATCTAGTAAAGGATCACCTTGAGAGGCTGGACACCTTCAAGTCAGCTGGTCCAGATGGACTACACCCTAGGGTACTGAAGGAGCTCGCAGGTGTCATAGCTCAATCACTGGCAAAAATATTCGAAAATTCATGGCGCTCAGGTGGAGTACCTGAAGACTGGAAGAAGGCCAGTGTTGTACCCATCTTCAAGAAAGGGCGGAAAGTAGATCCTGGGAATTACAGGCCAATCAGCTTGACCTCAATCCCTGGTAAGATTCTCGAGAAGATTATCAAGGAGACCTTTCTGGACAAGCTGGCTTAGGGCAACATCCTGAGGGATAGCCAGCATGAGTCTGTCGCAGGTAGGTCTTGCTTGACCAATCTCATATTCTTCTATGACCAGGTGACATATCACCTGGACAAGGGAGAAGAGAGTGACATCATATACCTGGACTTTTAAAAAGCCTTTAATCTGGTGTCCCATGACCTCCTCATGGAAAAATTGGCCAAACGTGGCCTCAGCTACACCACAATGCGATGGCTGGGAAACTCGCTCTGTGGCTGGACCCAGAGAGTAGTGGCTGATGGCAGTGAGTCATTATGGCACTCCGTAACCAGTAGCATCCCCCAAGGCTCTGTCCTTGGACCGGTTCTCTTCAACATCTTTATCAACCATGTGGAAATTGGTGTCAGAAGCACACTGGCTAAGTTTGCCGATGACACTAAACTTTGGGGCATAGCGTCCACACCTGAGGACACGCTAATGATCCAGGCTGACTTGGATAAGGTTAGTAAGTGGGCGGACACAAACCCGATGACGTTCAATACTGATAAATGCATGGTACTCCACCTCAGAAAACTGCCCCCACAGCATACTTGTAGGCTCAGCAGTGCTACACTTGCTAGCACCACAGCCGAAAGGGACTTGGGGGATCATAATTGCCCACAAGATGAACATGAGCCATCAATGCAATGATGAGAGGCTGAGAGCCATGGGACTCTTCAGTCTGGAAAAGTGCAGGCTCAGGGGGACCTGGTGGCTACCTATAAGTACACAAGGGGTGTTCATTAGGATCTGGGAGAACGTCTGTTCACCACAGTGCCCCAAAGAAAAACAAGGACCAATGGTCATAAACTCCTATAAGACCATTTTAGGCTGGATATAAGAAAATTTTTCTTTACTGTCTGAGCCCCCAAGACCTGGAATAGACTTCCTCCAGAGTGGTGCAGGCACCTACTCTGGACTTATTCAAGAAACACTTCGATGCTTATCTTGCTGGGGTCCTTTGACCCTAGCTGACTTCCTGCCCCTGGGGTAGGGGGCTAGACTTGATGATCGTCGAGGTCCCTTCCATCCCTGATGTCTATGAATCTATGGAACAAACATGATCTGCACGAGACCCCATCGATCCCGATGAACTACTGTAAGATGCAGGAGGTGATAAGCACAAGAGACATTTTGTTGCTGGTGGAGTTACTACCTGGCAACAGCTGTCAGGCCATGTGGGAATGAATCTTCTTTATAACAATTTTATAAATTTCTCACATACAGAATCTAATTATTGCAGGGCCGTCTTATATTCAGGATGGCCTTATATTCAAGTAAATACAATTATTTCTGCACCTGAGAACAAAGGTTTTTTTTTTTTGTTGTTTACTACCAGATTCTATACAGAAATATTTGGGGGGGGGGGGGGGGGGACTAGAACCAGATCTTTTGTTTAAGAAAATTTTGGGGGGGGGGGGGGGGTGGAAACTAACCCATCATTTGACTTAAATCTTATTTAGCTCCCTGATTATGCTTTCTGTAAAAGCAGCTTTCACTGTCTATATTATATTTAACACTACTCTATGGCTCAACTCTTCTGTCTATGACCACAGATTTCTGGATAGGTAAGTTGAGTAAAGATTCTGAGCACTACACAGACAGATCCTGATGAAACTCACACAGACTAATCTGAAGACATCAAGGGTGCTCAGCCTCTGGGGGCCAAATCTGGCCCACAGAGCCATAATGCCTGGCATGTGGGGATCCCCATGGGTTGGAAAAAATTGGTAGCTGGGGAGAGGGGAAGCTTCACGTGGTAGGGTCCAGCCTTGCGCAAGCCATTGCCGTGCAGCGAAATCAGGACCAGACCCAACCCGCAACATGCCCAGATCGGGGCAGGCTGCTCCCTCCCTCCACGCATCCAGATAGGGGCCACTTCACCCCACCCATCCCCTGGCATCTGATCAGGGCTGGGCTACTTACCATCCAGTGCCCCCCCCCCCCCCCCCCTGCCCCTTTCCCCCTGGCACACCCAAACTGAGACTGCTCCATCTACCCTGCGTGTCCAGATCAAAGCTGTGCTGCCTCCCTCACCCGCCATGGTGCAACTGGATCGGGACTGCTCTGCCCTGCCCCATCGCATGTCCAGATCATGCCCGGGCTGCCCCCCACCCTGCTGAGTCCATATCAGGATTGTTCCATCCCTCCTCCTTCTCTCCCCCACCCAACGCATCTGGATTGGGACTGGGTTGCCTCCAACCATCCCCCACATCAGGACTGGGATCACTCTGCTCCATCCCCATCCCCCGCGTGCATCCAGACTGAGACCTGGTTGCTCCCCACAGCCCCCGACAGACAGATCAGGTTCGGGATGTAGTCCCCAACAGCAAAATGGAGCTTCCTTTTCCAGCCCTGTGTGCCACCTGGATTGAGTCTATCCGCTGAACCTGACACTACCCATCTGGCCCACAAGGTGAAAAGGTTGGGCACCACTGGTCTACATTGTTAAAGTTAATGTTGCAGGCCAGTGTATGGGCTAAACTCATAAGGGTGAGGAAAGAGGTTGCCATCCAAGTCAGTTCCATCTATTTTTTATATATATTTAGCCAGATCTTCTGCTGGAGTAACCAATTAATAACAACTGATACTGATTTTTTTCAGAATATGATATTGCTTTATGCAGTCTGTGAGCTGAACAGAGATCTGCAGGAGACAGCTGTGAATTTGCTGCAAACATGAACTAGATGAAAAACTATTTTTGACTCCATCTAGTAAACTACATACTTGGCATTCAGTGGTGACAAAAGCGCCTCTTAAGAGCTCAGAATTACCCATTAGGAAATCAAAATAGGAAAAACAGATTATAGATTTTAAATGGTGTCCTTGCCAAAAGCCAATGAATTCAAACCTGAATGTTACTTTTATTATTGTTTACCTGATTACTTTATTACGTAGTGATAAATAATCTGTAAAATAAAAACCTTTAAATACCAAAACAAATACACAAGTGATAGCATGTCAACATATTTTAATGGCTTTTAATGTATCTGGGGCTTGAGCCTAAAGCTACTCTACCCACTGACTTGTACTGGAATTCTATATAAGCATAAAATAAAATATTAAAGTCCCTTATCATGTACTTTAATCTGTATATTAAATTGATTCCCTTTCTTTTTCCAATTTCAAAATAAAAATGCTTTCACATTGAAGTAGGAACGTGGTTAAGACCTAGAAATGTATTTTTTGTTTCCTTCTGATATTATGGAAAAATGAGTTTATCTACCACAGCTGAGCTATTAACCTGATTACACAAGTAAGGACTCAAAACATATATATAAGTAATGTTAGTTGAGCAATTAATTTCATCTAAATCCCTCAGACTTTATATGTAAACTTCCTCATGCATATAAGATCAGAGTGTAGGTCAACATTTGTTGTGGAAGTATAATCCACATTTTTTCCTATTGGGTCTGCTCAGGTATTGATGCAACTCTATGTGCAGAATGAAGTCAGAGGAGAAGTTTTGCCATTTCAGTGAAAGCAGGCTCAAATCCAAGAAGAGCAAAATACTGAAACTGAGCACTATTGTGCAAATCTAAGAATCTAGCCTTTTGTCATCACTATTAGTGGATCAAAATAGACAGCAAGCCATCAGCTGAGCAAATGTTGATTAATACTCTTAAACCTAGCACATCATGAGAGAACTTGAGACGCATGAAAGACAAGTGGACTTATTTAAATGTTCCCAGTGTGAAATATTTCCATTTCCAAATGCAGGGCATAAGGCCCATTTGTGGTGTGCAGCATTATGTTATTATTCCATTTCATACAATCTGTTGTTCTGAAAAGAAAAACATGTGCTATGTTGCTGCTGAGCAAATCATACTTGTTTCATGTCACAGATCCTATAGGAATTTTTTGTGGAAACGCCTCTAGTTTTACAAATATTCTTCCATTTTTACAGATTTTCTTATGGCTCATTTGGTGATAGGACAGTCACTACATTGTTCCTACCTAGAATTCCCAATACCTCCTTTCTGACCACTGAAAATTATACCCACATTCCCTCTAACCATTTTTGCTGATAGTACACAAAAATAAGTATTATGCAAAATTAACAAAAAAAAAAAATGAGCAAGCTACTTGCTTTATTTATTTCAGAGGTGCTGACTGATTCAGCTCCTGCAGAAAGAAATGAAAGCAGCTATGTATGCTCCTCCCTTCTGAAAAGCAGGACACAAATGTCTAGGAATGGAAGGATTTGTTGCACTTACCAGGAACTAAAAGAATAGCACCAACAACACCAGCAATTATAATGATGCTTCCTGTAATAATCAAGCCAACCTTCTTTCCAAGTCCAATTTCAAATTTTGATGCTTAAAAGAAAAATGGAGAGAGATACAGGAATAATGCATTAGATACGAGATGTTTTCCACAGAAAGACCTCTTAAATTTAGATCAGTTAGAAAAAAGCATCCCTCAAAAACAACATCTTAATATCGCACACTTTTCCAGTTGCCCCAGTGACACTGACGGTAAAACTTAAGCTAAGCATCTTGGTTAAATTACTAATCTTGCCTTACTGTGCAGCCCAGGCTGAACTTCCACTGTTTGCTGCAATCTAAATCAACTCTTCATAACTCCTCTTGCTAGTTCAATTAAATAAGGTATTCATTTTTTTAAAGTTACACTGAATGTTTTTTTCATGAGATTAGGGCAGTAACCTGGGACTTGAAAAACCTTAGTTCAATTCTCTGCCTAACCACAGACTGTGCGTTTGAACTGATGCTGCCACAGTCCTTTTTAACAGATGAGGAATTAAACTCCTCTACTTGATATAAACTCTTTAAGGTTAAGTTTATTAAAGCGGTGATCTCCAAACTTTGCTGCCCAGTGGCAAACAGCATTAAGGGAGTAATAAGCTGGAGCTAACATCATAATTTCCTGTACCTGTCAAACACAAGTGATATCAGAGAATCTCACAGATATGTTGTCCCCAAGCCACGGACTGGAGACCACTTTATTGAAGACTGTGATGTCCTTGTGCATTACCTTGTAAATACCATAGATCAAATTTTTACAGCAAAACTGCATTATTAAGCACAGACTGCCATCCATTTCAGAAGTGGCTCATTTCAATGGTGGGTTACATAATAGCTATACTTCCGGAGCTTTTGGAAGAAGAAAAGCTGTAACATAATATCATTATCACCAGCTGTGTTTGGTTCCACCCTCCACATTGTTAACAAAACTGCCAGGTAAGCTGGAATTCTACAGGACAGGAAAAGCACAGCTTGATTCTAAGGTTGAAAATTTGAAAGAAAAATCCTGGGTTTTGAAAAGGTAATTTAGTCTTCACTCCTGACAGCTGAACGTAAAAACTAATATCCCACTATCCAAGCAGAACCATGTTTTTGGAGTTAGGAGTAAAGGGATTACATTTTAAAAGTTAGTTCTGCAATAAAATAAATCAGGTATGTTCAGAAAAGGGAGTTTGTAACTAAGCTAAGTTTGTTTTGATTTTGTGCAGTATATAAATAAGCAACCCTATGTCAGCAAAAAATCTCTTATCAAGCAAATATAAATCTCTTATCAAGCAAATATAATAAAAAGTCTCCCCAGCATGACTAGGGTAGAGTGTATATGATAAATCTCTACATTTTTCCTCAGATATCCTTCTAAGTACATTATTATGCAAGAGCCATCTTTTTCACTTGTAACAGGGCCCTAATCCACAACTGTAACTCCTTTACTACTAAATTAAAAATAATTTATTTGGAGTTTTAAAACTATTTCTAATCCTATGTTCTGAGGGTATATAGAATTAAATTAAAATACATTTAAACAGCCAAATGAACTGACAACAATTAATAATTAACGAATGCATTATATTAAATCCCTATACATCAAACCCCTACAAAAAAAATCTACACCTTCCTGAACACCAGGTAAAGGTGAAAACAAGTGTTATGAACCATTAAAGGAAGATACTGTGATAAAGCATGGGGGTGGGGTGGGGTGGGGTGGGTGGAAATCAAAAGAGTTAATTAACATCTTAAGTAAGCACTGAGAAATAGGGGGTAAAATAGTCAACTTAAAAATCAAAGGGAATTTGGTTGATTCAAATTTTCTTCTGTAAAATATCACTGCTCTCTCTCCCAATTTATCTATATTTTACATACTTTAGGATAGCCACCACAGTAGCATCTGATTGCCAGATAATGTGCAGACACATAATATCAGGTACTTATGACTCTGGAACTTAGAAATAATGAAAACATCAAGTCCAAATTGGCCCTGACAAAAAAAAGAGATCAGGAGTCTCAAATTAGCAAATATTTTACTTGCTTCAAAGAGTTAAATATATCAGAATTCACCACCATTTTAAACAGAAAGAAAGTTTAAAATACAGAGCCTACAGTACAGAATGGAGATGTACCGTATAAAATCCAGACATCAAAAGAGTCAACTTTAGGAATTTAGTATCTCTCTCATCGCCACCCAGATTGTTGGTACTGGAAGTATTTTAACACAGCAGATGATATGCTGGTACTAAATTAAACTTAGACCAATTCAATAAAACCAATGTGCAGTGTTACATGAAGAAGAAAGCATCATCTCTCTGCAATAACACTTGTGCTGCCATAAACTGAAATATCTTTCTATTCCTAGGATGAACCATTAATGTCACGGTGATGTGACAACTACATAAAAAAAACAAATCCTTCTTGACATGTTACTTTAAGGATATTAATTACCTACTGTAAAATTTAGAGTCAAAAGACTTTTTCCTGGAAAACATTTGCCACTAGCATCAGTGCTTGGAGTAGTAAAAACAAGACTCATTAGCATTTGCTAGACCGGATCCTAAAAGTCAGCTTTCTAATGTGCTACCAAAACCAGCTTCTATTTCCACCTTTTGAACTTAAGTACTACCTTCTATTATTCCATTTCATGTTGCTGTTTTGTACACTCATGTGATTTTAGTGCTAAAATCCAGTATTTATAAAGAATGAACAGAACTTAATACTCACCAACAACACATAACTGCGCCAAAGAAAAAATAATAGCCAAAAACAGGAAGAGTATGATGAAAACACTTTCTACTGAAGGAAACCAGCTTCCTAAAAATTTAAAGACACAAAAAAGCGAGAGGAAGAGACAGAAAAAAATTAAGTTATTAGATTTATATTCTGGTGCTCATTTTAGCTTATTCTGGGGCCTGCTTAATAATCTGTCTGCTACAAGTTTTAATATTAAAGATAACATCAATTGTCTGATCTTGACCACCCCAGCTGATTTGATAAATATGACAGGCTGCTTCCTACTCATTCAGGATTCCAGTTGCTGTAACTCCCATTCCAGAAAATTCCAGGGGTGCTTCTACACCACTTTTCCCATGTCTAAGCAAAAGCAAGGAATAGCACGCTGTTGGTTGTGTCACACATTTTATTGCAAATGCACACAATACTAATCTCCACATTGATTTCTCCCAGTCACTGACCACTGTTTTCAGTCCTTCATCCTCTGTTGCCTTCTTCTCCCAATATCCCCCCTCTACCACTGAATGTGGCAACGGTGCCAATGGAATGTTGTATCATTTTTGTAAAGTTCATTTATGCTGCTTCTTAGGTATAATGCACAAAGCTGCAGGAGACACCAAGGCACAACACTCCCAGGTACAATCATAAGACTTGGTATACCATTACCTGCCATTCATGCAAAGGGTTGCCTCCCAGGTGATAACAGTAGGCATGTCTACACTTGCTATGAGATTTAGGCTTGTAAGCCTTCCCTGGGAATGCATCTACACGTGCACCCTGTTGGGAGCAAATTTGTGCCTTATGGGAGTAGACAGATCCAGGCATGGTCCTGCCCTGCTCTGCCCCCGTGCAGAAGCCAGAAAGAGCTGCAGGATCCAGCTGCATCTACCCAGGTGCCTAGGGGCTCCAGGGAGGCAGGCTCAGCCTGGCAGCAGGCTCTAGGAAGGGGCAGACTCAGCCTAGCAGGGGTAGAGGACGCTGTCCTGGGAGCCTGTGGCCAGTGCCCATGGACACTCCCCACCCTCCCCCACAACAGTGGTGGACAGGGCAGTGTATCCACAAGGCACTTGCAAACCACCTCCTCCCCCACCCCCTGCAGTAGGGCACCTGGGCAGCCACCCATGGATCCCAGGCCCAACGGGCAAGCTCAAAACCACACACACTATTGACAGTCTCAAGCAACAGTCTTTAGTTCCCTCCCCAACAGTCCCCACAAGTCCCCATTGCTAACCCCACTACCTGCCACCAAAAAAGCACCCGTTTCCCTGTGCAACTATGTACTGTGTGGTGTGTACCCTCCAGGAGGAGGAATGGAGGGATGAAGATGCCTATGGGACAGAGCCCGGGGAGAGGCTCTCAGCACCCCAGCCTCTGGCCACACCACCACAGGTGCAGATGCCATGTTGAAGCCAGTGGGCTGGGTTCTCAGCCACGGGTGGGGGCAGCCACTGTTCAGGCTACACAGCCTGCTCCCCCTCCTCCACCTTGGGGCCTGAAGTCAGCAGGGCCCGTGTGCGGTGCTGGTCCTGCTGTTGGCAGCTCCTGCTCAAGGGCCACGTGACACCTGGGCAAGTGGCAGGGAAAGGCCCAGGTGGGGGACCTGGCTGCTGGGAGACCTGGCTCAGGAGCAGTGGCAGGGAGCCCTGGCTGCTGTAAGTGCTGCTGCACGTCATCCAAAGCCCATTGTGGGGCTTGGTGCTGGGCCATGGGTGGCTGCCAGGGGCATAAGTGGCACTAGAAAGTATTATTTGGGGGAGGCTGGGCAGTGCAGAGAGCGCCCACCTGACCTCACTGCTTCCTCCCGCAGGGCTGTTCTAAGGCCAGCGTGCACTGGTGCTGTGCACGTGGCAGCAGAGGAGTGCACAGTGGCGAAGCACACAGCAGGGTCGCTGGGCACAGCGCTGCAGCGGTGGTGGCAGTGGAGACACTGTCACCGGCTGGGTTTGGGCGGGGGCTAAGCCCCACTCGCCCTGACCTTCCACCACCTATGCCCAGGGGGCAAGCAAGGCTGGGGCCAGGGGTGGCATGAAGGTGACCACCAGGGCCAGGATGGTGTCCAGTAAGGGTGTGCAAAGCGGGCAGTATTCAATTCAGATTCAGCCCGATTTCATAGACATCAGGGCTGGAAGGGACCTCAGAAGATCACAGAGTACAGCCCCTCGCCCCAGGGGCAGGAAGTCAGCTGGGGTCAAAGGATTCCAGCACGATAGGTGTCCAAATGTTTCTTAAGAGTCCAGAGTAGGTGATTGCATCACCTCTGGAGGCAGTCTATTCCAGGCCTTGGGGGCTCGGACATTACAGAAGTTTTTCCATATGTCCAGCTTAAAACGGTCTTGGACGAGTTTGAGATAGTTTGACCTTGTCATCCCTTGAGGTGCCCTGGTAAACAGGCATTCCCCCAGATCCTGATGAACACCCTTTATATACTTATAGGCAGCCACTACGTCACCCCTGAGCCTGCGCTTTCCAGGCTAAAGAGTCCCATGGCTCTCAGCCTCTCATCATAGGGCCTGTTCTCTTGCCCTCTGATCATGCGTGTGGCTCTCCTCTGGACTCAAGCTTTTCTGCATCTTTTTTAAATTGTGGAGCCCAGAATTGGATGCAGTACTCCAGCTGTGGTCTCACCAAGGCCGAGTACAGCGGGAGGATGACATCCTGAGATTTGCTTGAAAAGCATCTATGGATGCAAGCCAGACTTTTGCTTGCTTTAGCAGCTGCAACATTGCATTGATGGCTCATGTTCATCTTGTGGGCAATTATGATCCCCCAAGTCCCTTTCGGCTGTGGTGCTAGCAAGTGTAGCACTGCTGAGCCTACAAGTATGCTGTGGGGGCAGTTTTCTGAGGTGGAGTACCATGCATTTATCAGTATTGAACGTCATCGGGTTTGTGTCCGCCCACTTACTAACCTTATCCAAGAAGGCCTGGATCATTAGCGTGTCCTCAGGTGTGGACGCTATGCCCCAAAGTTTAGTGTCATCGGCAAACTTAGCCAGTGTGCTTCTGACACCAATTTCCACATGGTTGATAAAGATGTTGAAGAGAACCGGTCCAAGGACAGAGCCTTGGGGGATGCTACTGGTTACGGAGTGCCATAATGACTCACTGCCATCAGCCACTACTCTCTGGGTCCAGCCACAGAGCGAGTTTCCCAGCCATCGCACTGTGGTGTAGCCGAGGCCACGTTTGGCCAATTTTTCCATGAGGAGGTCATGGGACACCAAATTAAAGGCTTTTTAAAAGTCCAGGTATATGATGTCACTCTCTTCTCCCTTGTCCAGGTGATATGTCACCTGGTCATAGAAGAATATGAGATTGGTCAAGCAAGACCTACCTGCGACAGACTCATGCTGGCTATCCCTCAGGATGTTGCCCTAAGCCAGCTTGTCCAGAAAGGTCTCCTTGATAATCTTCTCGAGAATCTTACCAGGGATTGAGGTCAAGCTGATTGGCCTGTAATTCCCAGGATCTACTTTCCGCCCTTTCTTGAAGATGGGTACGACACTGGCCTTCTTCCAGTCTTCAGGTACTCCACCTGAGCGCCATGAATTTTCGAATATTTTTGCCAGTGATTGAGCTATGACACCTGCGAGCTCCTTCAGTACCCTAGGGTGTAGTCCATCTGGACCAGCTGACTTGAAGGTGTCCAGCCTCTCAAGGTGATCCTTTACTAGATCAACACCGATGCTGGGTATAAACACGCCCTCACCCTGGCCGTCCCACCTCTTGCTAGGCAGGGCAGTCCCATTGGACTGATGAAAGTCTCTGAAGTGTTTCAGGACCTTGTAGAAACACAGTGTGTCCATGGGTTTGACTTGGGCAATGTGTAAACCCTTCAGTGTCACAGGAGGTGCCCTGTAAAATATCTTACCAAGTGGGCTGTTTTGGATTCTGTCCTGGTTGCCAGTCTGCAGATCTGACTCTTGTATTTGACCCAGAGGAACAGCAGGGCATCCAGCATTATTTGGTCCCCAGTCCATTTAGGCTTGTACAGCATGATCTTTGCAGACTTCTCCCATCTGGAGCCCCAGAAGAAAGCTCACGTAGCTCTCTGAATTCTAATAGTGACTTGCTCTGAAGGGGGGAAAACCAATGCAGTGTATAGCTGTACTAGTTGCAATACCGCCCTCAAGAGGGCACGTGGCTCCCCATTGACAGGCAACGTGATTCTCATAGCCGCAGTCTCTGCTTGACTTTGGTTCCCCCCCTTCCCCCAAGGTGCATTTTTCTGTATTGAATGTCATCAGGTTTTTATCCACCCATTTTCTGAGCCTGTCAAGGTCGGCCTGGATCACCAGCCTATCCTCAGGTGTGGATGCTTTACCCCAAAATTTGGTGTCATCAGTGAACTTGGCCAGTTCACTTCTCACACAAATGTCCATATCGTTAATAAAGATGTTAAAAAGTATAGGTCCAAGGATGGAGCTTGGGGGACACCGCTGGTCGCCAAGCACTTCTGTTGACTACCACTCTCTGGGTCCGACCTCGGAGCCCATTCCCCAGCCATTGGACTGTGATGTAGCCGAGGCCGCAGTTGGCCAATTTTTCCATGAGGAGATCATGGGACACCAGACCAAAGGCTTTTTTAAAGTCCAGATATATGATGTCAATCTCTTCTTCCTTGTCCAGGTGATATGTCACCTGGTCATAGAAGAATATGAGATTGGTCAAGCAAGACCTACCTGCGACAGACTCATGCTGGCTATCCCTCAGGATGTTGCCCTATAGTCTCTTTGATAATTTTTTCCAAGGTCTTCCCAGGGATAGAGGTCAGGCTGATAAGCCTATATTTTCCCAGATCTACTTTCCTGCCTTTCTTGAAGATAGGCACCACATTGGCCTCCTTCCAATCTTAGGGCACTTTACCCGAGTGCCACAAGTTCTCAAAGATCCTTGCCAGTGGCTGAGCTATGATGCCTGCCAGCTCCTTAAGTACTCTGGGGTGCAAACTGTCTGGACCAGTTGACTTGAAGGTGTCCAGCCTCTCAAGGTGTTCCTTTACATGGTCTACAGTGACGTAGGGTATAAATTCACCCTCACCCTGGCTGTCCCACACCGTGGTAAGCAGGGCGGTCCCTTTGGGCTGGTGAAAAACTGATACAAAAACCCATTAAGCAGGCTGGCTTTTTCCTGGGTGTCACTTCTCAGTTGTCCCATTAGGTTTAGCAGGGGTCCAATGTTACCCTTGCTTTTCGTCCGACTCCCCACTTATCTGAAAAAGGACTTTTTATTGTCCTTGATACACGTAGACAGTTGGAGCTCGGCTGCAGCCTTGGCTTTCCTGGTTCACTCCCTACAGGTCCGGACCAGTGCAGAATACTTCTCCTTTGTGGTGATTCCAGTCTTCCATCCTTTATAGGTCTCTCTTTTTAGACACAGAAGGTCCACGAGTTCCTTGCAGAGCCCAGGGAGTTGCTATGCCCTTTTGCTACCTTTCCTCCAAGATGGGATGGACATCACTTGTGCTTTCAGGATCGCCCCCTTGCGGAGCAACCATTCATCCTGAACTCCTCTTCCTGTCAAGTCATGGTCCCTTAGGGCCTCGACAACCAGCCTCCTCAGCATATCAAAGTTAGCTTTCCTAAAGTCGAGAGCTCCTGCATTGCTGATGGACTTGCCAGCTTTGTGGTGGATAGTGAAAGTGATCAGCTCGTGCTCAGTCTCCCAGCTTCCCTTCAATTCTTAGGTCACTGACTAGATCATCCCCCTTTGCCAGGACCAAGTTGAGCAGCGCTTTACCTCTTGTTGGTGCATAGACTTCATGAGCCAGAATGAGCTCTTACACACATGTGAGGAAGCTTTGTGACCATTCGGATTTGGCCAAGTGCTCTTCCCACGAGATATCCGGGTAGTTGAAGTCTCCCATGACAACCATGGACCGATAGTGTGCAGCCTCAGCCAGTTCCGTGGCGAATTCCTGGTCAAGCTCTTGTTCCTGATTAGGAAGTCTGTAGTAGACTCCTAACATTGTGTCCCCTGTGCCAATGTCAGCTTGCAGGGATGTGTAGCTTTCCTTGACATAGAGCGCTACAGCCCCGTCCCTTTTTTCTGCATGATCTCTCCTGTATAGGGTATAGCCATCTATACCTGTGGCTCAGTCTTAGGTGGAGTCCCACCAGTGTTGCCCTGAGGGGTCAGGCCAATGCTCAGGATCTCAATATTGCACTATTAGACAGGAGGGTGTGGTGTACAATTGTACATGCACACATAAAAATCAATTAAGCACACATACACTCACTAGGTGCATACACCCCTACTAGGCATACACACTCACAGTAGCAGCTCAGATACACATATGTTCAAAATAATTAGTCTAGGTTCATGCACACCTATCACCAGTTTAAGCCCATACATGCTACACACACACCAAACTTAGACAGAATCAGTTACCAGTTACCAACACCTGCACATCCAATACACATACGTGCATTACAAATTCATATACCACACACACACACACAATGATATCTATATATGTATATATATGTGTATTCACTAATTCACACACATACCACCCACCTACACATACACACAGGTGAGTTCCTAAGTTGGGTGTTGTGATGTGTACGTATGTATATGCTTGGTGTACTTGGGATACCCGGGGAAAGGTTAAGGTAAGAAAGTAGAAGTATAAGGAGTTAAAGTTACCAGGATGGGGATTAGAACCGGTAGACTATAGGGGCCTGGGCGGAACAGCTGAGGCACCGAGGTTACTTTAGGTTAATTGATCTTAATTGATTAAAAGACAACCCCAAAGCCTGCAGAACAGAGAAGCCCCAGGGCACAGAGGCTGGGTCTGGAGCCAGAGCTACCAGGAAGCTGAAAAGGTAGATGGGGAGAGGGAAAAATGGGACTAGGGGAAAGTGTGGGCGTTGAAGAGGGGCTCTGGGTGTGGGGGAGCCAGAGGATGGCTCCAGGGCAGCTAGAGAGGTCTGGGAAGCTGCAGGGGGTGGGGAGCCTGAAAACAGAGAGACGGACAGCAGAAAATCACAGAAAGAGCAGCAGGAGAGACTGAAAGGCGGCAGGGGCAGCAGGAAAGCAGGGAAATGCAGCAGGAAGTCACAGGGAAAAGGCAGTAGGAACATGGGAAGCAGGGGGACAGCAGAAAATTACAGGAAAAGCGGCAGAAGAGACTGAGAGGCAGCAGGGGTAGCGGGAAAGTAGAGAAAGGGAGCAGAAAGTCACAGGGAAAAGGCAGTAGGAATTGAAAGGAGATCGGGAAACTAGTAGAGAAGGGTGGGGGCTGCAATTGAGAGAGAGAGAGAGGCTGGAATTTAAGACAAGGAAAGGACTGGGATTCAGTAAAGCATGACCCAACTCAGGGTTGCAAGTGACAGTGGTTTTATTGAACAGGGGAGATGGTGACACAATGCCAAACGGTTCCCTTGTGCGCGCGCACGCGCACACACACACTGGCAGCAGGGCTTAGAGAGGCTTGGTGCAGGGGCTGAAGTCCACTGAAGTCCAGGAGGAGAGAGAGAGAGTCCCCAGTTGTAGGAGGCGGCGTGCAGGACGTGTGCAGGAACCTCTCCTTCCTGGAGAGGTTCCTGAAGGACGCCGTCCGAAACAAATACGCCAGTGACCAGAGGGTCAAACCCGGCCAGGGCAAGGTATTCGACGTCACCTCAAAGTGGGACTCCAGCAACCACTTCATGCCCAGCAGGAGCTTCACGCGCTTCGCGAACTGGCGCTTCCTCCACCGTGCCCGCCTCAACTGCCTGCCTCTGAATGGGGCCATCTGCTTTGGACACCGGGACAAGAGGTGCCAACGGTGCCAGTGACCAGAGGGTCAAACCCGGCCAGGGCAAGGTATTCGACGTCACCTCAAAGTGGGACTCCAGCAACCACTTCATGCCCAGCAGGAGCTTCACGCGCTTCGCGAACTGGCGCTTCCTCCACCGTGCCCGCCTCAACTGCCTGCCTCTGAATGGGGCCATCTGCTTTGGCCACCGGGACAAGAGGTGCCAACGGTGCGGCTACACGGCAGAGCCCCTCCCCCACGTGCTGTGCAGCTGCAAGCCGCACGCCAGAGCCTGGCAGCTCCACCACAGTGCTGCCCAAGACCACCTGGTGAGGGCCATCCCAGCCACAGCGGGGGAGGTCTCTGTGAACTGCACTTTCCTACGTACCTCGAGGTACCAGGCACGGCTCGTGAACGCTGAGATGGTGGGGTGGATGAAGCGTCTCACAGGAGCGTGGGGGGGGGGGTTTCCTTGTGCACTCAGCAGCAGACCGGGAAATGGATCAGAAGTACTTGCAGTCCACTTCCAGGTCGCCACCGAGTGTGACCCAGGAGGCACCACTCACTGAGTCGGGAGGCAGGGTTTCCCCCATGCACTCCACGGTAGACCCAGAAGTGGACCAGAAGTACTTCTGACCCACTTTCGGGTCCCCTGCCTGGGCCACCATGGCAGCCTGTCACTCCTGCAACACAAGCATCTTCTTGAGGAGGGCAATGTGCCTCTTCTGGAGGGTGGGGAGCCTGTGCCAGAAGGCACAGTCCTCCCAGTCCCTCTCCTGCTCCATATCCTGGGTGCACCAGGCCTGCAAGTACACCAGCTACTCCTCTACCATGGTGACCAACTTGTCCAGCAGGAGGATGCATTCTTGTGTGATGCTGCTGGTGGAGACAGCGCGTGTAGAAGGCACCAGCTGACCATAGTGGTGTCCTTCGAGGTTAATCCCCAGTGGCAACTGGTACATTTCCCCCTTGTGTAGCTACTGGACATGCAAAGCCAGGAGAGGGGCTTTTTGTGAGCATTCGCAACATTTAGAGGTAACATGTGCTAGGCTGAGGGGCTGTGTGCCACCCAGCCTCAGAACTGTGTGAGCTGCCCAGGCAGCTGAGGAACCCAGGGATCATGCTAAGTTAGCCAGGCAGACCCTGCCACAGGTGGCCACTGGCTAAGCCCTCCATCCCCACTCCCTCCAAAGAAGCAGGTGGCCTGCTTGACACTTGCTGCAGTCAGCCTGCCTTCTGCCATCCCTACCCAGGCCAGGGCAGGGCTGGTTCTTACCACCTGCCATGGCAGCTCCAAACCAACTCCCCCCGTTTCTCTTCCTGCAGGCTAGACGTTTT
The DNA here is from genome assembly GCF_000455745.1 of Alligator sinensis. Lineage (NCBI taxonomy): Eukaryota > Metazoa > Chordata > Crocodylia > Alligatoridae > Alligator > Alligator sinensis. Next base: position 597,327 of record NW_005842797.1, read on the forward strand.
GATCCCGAGGCACCAGACCACACTGCCCAGAGTTGGGGAGGGAGGGGAGGAGCTCCCACACAGCTGGCAAGTGGAGCTGGTGACAGCCCCACCCTCCCGAATGAGGTCCTCTCCGGAGAAGGGAACTATGTCCGAAGCATGCCCCTGCTGAGAGTCTGCCAGCAGTACCATGACAAGCTGTTTGAGTGCACTAAGGGATGCCCAGCCCACCAACCACTATGTACCGACCAAGCCAATTCCCCCACCCTCATCATTGACGGATGTCCATATGGCACCAGTCTGCCTACGGTCAGCTCTGAAATAGTTAAGGAGCTCCTGGAGGAGCTGGATGGGTACAAGTCAGCAGGCCCAGATGACGTCCATCCACAGCTGCTGAAAGAATTGGCCAGTGTCATAGCTGAGCTGCTGGGACAGCTGTTTGAGCACTCGTGGTGCTCTGGCCAGGTCCCTGAGGACTGGAGAAGGGCCAATGTGGCACCCATATTCAAGAAAGGGAGAAGGGATGAGCCGGGTAACTTTAGACCAGTCAGTCTTACCTCTATTCCTGGGAAAATGCTAGAGAAAATAATCAAAGAACACATTTGTGCAGGCCCAGCAGGGGAAACGATGCTGAGGGGAAACCAGCA
>NW_005842797.1:598243-610564 GCF_000455745.1 Alligator sinensis
GTGGAGAGCACCCTTTCCAAGTTCGCTGATGATACCAAGTTATGGGGCAAAGTTAGTACACTGGACGGCAGGAAGCAGATTCAGGCTGACCTGGACAGGTTGGATCAATCAATGGGCAGAGAGAAAGAGGAGGCAATTGAATAAAAATAAATGTAAGGTACTCCACCTGGGAAGGAGGAACCCCCAGCACACCTATAGGTTGGGGAGTGTCCTTCTCAGCAGCTCAGAGGCAGAGAGGGATCTTGGAGTCATAATTGACTCCAAGATGAGCATGAGCCAGCAGCGTAACGAGGCCATCAACAAGGCCAACCGCACCTTGTCGTGCATTAGCATGTGCATGACTAATAGAACAAAGGAGTTGATGCTCCCCCTCTACGCGGCACTTGTCAGGCCGCAGTTGGAGTACCGTGTCCAGTTTTGGGCGCCGCACTTCAAGAAGGATGTGGGGAATCTTGAGAGGGTCCAGAGGAGGGCCACTCGCATGATTAGTGGCCTTTGTGATAGACCCTACGGGGGGAGGTTGAGAAAGCTGAGTTTCTTCAGCCTTCACAAGAGACGGCTGAGAGGAGATCTTGTGGCCGCCTATAAATTTATTAAGGGAGGTCAAGGAGGAATAGGGGAAGCGCTGTTTACTAAGGCGCCCCAGGGAGTGACTAGGAATAATGGGTGTAAACTAGTTGAGAGTGGATTTAGGTTAGATATTAGGAAGAAATTTTTCACAGTAAGGGTGGCCAGGATCTAGAATGGGCTTCCAAGAGAGGTGGTGCTGTCACCTAGCTTGGAGGTCTTCAAGAGGAGGCTAGATAGTCACCTGGCTGGGGTCATCTGACCTCAGTCCTCTTTCCCGCAAGGGGCAGGGGGTCGGACACGATGATCCATTGTGGTCCGTTCCAACTCTACAATCTATCAATCTATGAATCTATGAATCCCCTGATATTGCTGATTGCCATGGTGCCCTGGGCGCAGCTGAAAATGTGGCACAGGGCCCTGAGTTTTGATGGCACCTGAGGGAAACCTACGCTTCCTTGCAATGTGCGCTAATACCTGGAGAGGTACCTCTGACTACACTACGAGTCCCTGATCCCAGCAAACACGGAGATTGCTGCTGTCAAGAATGGGTTTCTCTGCAAGTGACAGGGCACTGGATGCCCAACTGCGAAGGCACTGGCTGCTCAATAAAGTTCTGCACTGCCTCCCCGTGTATTGTGGGGGGAAACTCAAGGGAGCAGAGAAGGAGTTTGCCTAGGCAGGGCATGGAGGGGGAGGGAAGAGGGGCCCCTACCCCCATGTGGGGCCCCTGGTTCCAGGTATGCAACCTGACAGCAGGCAGGTCAGAGGGTAGGGGCATGGGTGGCAGCAGCACCCCCTCTCTCCCGGCCCTCCTCCCTGTGCAGGGCTTACCAGATGGGCATGGCAGGCGGTCTCGGCAGTCCGATTCAGTCCCTGATGGCAGATTTTGTGTCATTACTATATTTTCATCTTAAAAGCAGCTTTTAAAAACTAAATAAAAATCAGAAATCAAGGATACAAAATGATTTTGAAACAAGATGTTTGGCCCCTTGTGGACTTCAGCTACCTGCCTTATCCGCAAGTAAAATCTCAAGCAAAATATTGTCAAGCCCAGTCATCATTTTCCCAGCACAGTTTTTCCATTAACCATCTGCAGGTGGTTGCCAATCTCTGGCCAGCCCTCATCACCCCGCCCACCCCTCCTGCTGCAGACAGCGCCATGGCCACCTGCGGAAGCTCCCTGCTTGCCGCCGCCATGCTTCCGCTGCTGCCTGTGGGAGCTCGCTATGCCCCCCCAGCCTCTGGGGACACACAGCATTCATTCCTTAGACCAACATGGCTACAACCAAAAACCCTTTGAACTGCTGCTTTTGCTCTTAATAGCAGGCAGGTGGAGAGGAATAAAACAGAAAAGGGAGAAGTAAGGCAAAAGCATCAGCAGGGAGAGAAGAAACTACCTAGTTTCCTTTGCTTCTTGCTAGGTCCTAACCTCCACAGGATTTTTAGCTTCTTCACTCTCTCAAATACATGCAAACCAAAAGGGCCCCTTCTGATCCACTTCTGGAGTTTGCCCCACTTCGGAAGTTATGGTTTTTTTGCATATAGCATACTTGCACACTAGATCAAAAATGGACTTTACAGTGTTGTTTGCATCAGGAAGTCTGTAATATCTGATTGACATTAAGTGGGAACTTGTTTTAATTCCAACTGATATTAAAACAGCAAGTTTTGTAATAATTAATTGTCTCAGCGATATGTGGAAAACACTTTAGATTAAACATCTCCCATAACTGGCCTTAACTGGGCTTTACTAATAAGTTACAGTCTTGACAGCAATTTCCTCAATTCCTACAAAACATGCATAGCTGTAGACCAAAACTTGAAGCTCATACACTGGGAAACTAGCTTTTCAAATTTTAAGAAAAGTTTCTGTAACTCAATTAACATGTGAAATAGCATTTGAATCATAATACTGTACATATAGAGAGTTTTAACATACATACACAATACAGTGAGCATGCCAAAAATGCTTCAGACTATAAAACTAAAGGACCCATGAAAACTTCAGCATCTTAAAAATGACCAAAGGATCACCAAACAAGCCCAATGCCATGAAAAGCTGTTTGAGTGCACAGAGGAGTGCCCAACCCACTATGCCCTGCTATTGCTGATTACCATGACGCCCTGGGCACAGCTGAGAATGTGGCACAGGGCCCTGGGCTTGGATGGTGCCCCAGGGAAGCCTACTCTTCCTTGCAACATGAACTGCCACTTGAAGAGGTATCTCCGTGTACGCTACAAGTCCCTGACCCCCTCAAACAGGGAGGAGATTGCTGCTGCCATCGATGGGTTCTCTGCATGTGACAGGGCACTGGCTGCCCATTTGCGAGAGCACTGGCTGCTCAATAAAGTTCTGCACTACCTCCCCACCTTCTCGTGTGTTGTGGGTGGAAACTCCAGGGGGCAGAGAAGGAGTTTGCCTAGGCAGGGCAGGGAGGGGGATAGGGGGGGACCCTCACCCCCATGTGGGGCCCCTGGCTCCAGGTGTGCAGCCCGATGGCAGGCAGGTCAACGGGCATAGACAATGGTGGCAGCGGCACCCCGACTCCCCTAGCCCTCCTCCCTGTGCAGGGCTTACCAGACGGGCATGGCAGGCGGTCTCGGCAGTCCGACTCATTCCCTGATGGCAGATTTGTGTCATTATTGTATTTTCACCTTAAAAGAAGCTTTTTAAAACTAAATAAAAATCAGAAATGAAGTATACAAAATAATTTTAAACAAGGCTTGTGGCCCCCTGTGGACTTCAGCTGCTTGCCTTATCCGCAATTAAAGTCTCAAGCAAAATATTGTCAAGCCCAGTCATCATTTTCCCAGCACAGTTTTTCCATTAACCAGAACTTTCCATGGAAGATTCTCCCCCCCCCCCCCTCTCTCTCTCTCTCAAGGCATTCTATGAAGATTCTCCCCACCCCCCCCTCTCTCTCTCTCTCAAGGCATTCTTATCTTGGGTAAAATATCATGAAATCATCTGATATTCCTACCCCCAGTATGCTATTCTTTACACTTTTTTTCAAAGCCATAGTGCTAAGCAAAGGAAAACATTACATCTGTTGAGAAAAGAATGAGAGATTCACAACCGTATTTAGTCAACAAACACAAAGCCAAGGAAATCACCCATCACAAGCCATACTTCAGAATGATCTGCATCCACTAGGGTCTGGTTGAATGCAACACTATGGAACTGGCTGGGGCTACTTCTCACCTCCTAGACACAGCCAAATACTCATAGCCCTGAAGCAATTTCACTTCAATGGGATTTTCACATGCAAGGTAAAAGGGTCCCTTCGGATCCACTTCTGGAGCTTGCCCCTCTTCGAAAGTTATGTTTATTTTGCATACAGCATACTTGCACACTTGATCAAAATGGACACTGCAGTGTTGTTTGCATCAGCAAGTCTATAATATCAGATTGACATTAAGTGGGAAATTATTTTAATGCCAACTGATATTAAAACCGCATGTTTTGTAATAATTAATTGTCTCAGTGATACATGGAAAATGCTTTAGATTAAACATCTCCCATTAACTGGCCTTAACTGGGCTTTACTAATAAGTTACAGTCCTGACAGCAACTTCCTCAATTCCTACAAAACATGCATAGCTATAGACCAAATCTTGAAGCTCTTACACTGGGAAACTAGCTTTTCAAATTTTAAGAAAGGTCTCTGTAACTCAATTAACATGGGAAATAGCATATGAATCATAGTACTGTACATATAGAGTTGTAACATACATATACAGTAAAGTATACATGCCAGAAATGCTTCAGATTATAAAACTAAAGGACCCAGGAAATCTTCACACTTTAAAAATTACCAAAATTAACAATCAACAAGCCCAATGCTTAAAGAGGCATTAATTTTGATTTCCAAAAAAGATATATGCCCAGGACTACTAGGATTACATTACTGACTTCCATGTTTTTGATATTTTTCACTGCTAGTAGTTCACTGACGCATTCATTTTTCTTTGTTCCTTCCCACAAGATCCATCCATTCCTTTTATTGGTAAATGATAATACATAACTTACCTACAGAGATTTTAAGTTCAACTACAATTTCTCCTTCCCTATTTGATTCCGTTACTTCACAGGTGTAGTTTCCAGGAAGTGCTTGTGCTGCTAAGATTGACAAGGAGGCAATACCCTTGGGTAAATCCTTCTCAGATGTAAAATTAGCAGATGAAAATTTGTCACTTCTGCGTAATTTCTTGCTGAATCCATCAAATGCGAAAAATTCTGTTCCGTTAAATTTCCACTTAACAAACATGTCGCCAGCACTATGGAATGCTAGATTATTTACTATGCAAGGCAGGATGGCACTTTCATTACAAGTGGATAGATTAACGGACTTGGTTGCATTAAACAGCAGTTGTGCCGAACCTGGGGAGAGAAAAATAAAAGAATGTTTGATTTTACAGTCTTTCCAAATTACTCCAATGCATGCAAGACATGAGCAATAAGAAAAATGTGTACTAGTTCAAAACGACCAAACATATTTGAAATAAGAACATGCTGATCATCTTCGCAAGAAACAAGACAAAAAAAATGGTGATGGTCAAGAAAGAGAGAGAGAGTAAAGAAAAGGAAAGCAATGCCTGGGAGGAGGAGTTAAAAGGATAAGGAGACGTCTTAATCCTTAGATGATGCTTAAGCATCAAAACAGCAGGTGCCTTTAAAGTACATAAAATGAGTACTGATAAAATATTCACTGTGCTGTACTCATCCAGCCATCACCCCTGGCATATTCTTCTGGGTAATGGACCACACAGAGAAAAAATACATAGTTCTTTTTCAGGAAAGTACAGGACTAGTCTTACTGAAGTTCAGCTTTGGCCTAAGGGAGGTATGGTCACCAGCAATGCAAGTAGAGTCCCATCAGTAAGTGACAAGCACTTTTTCTACAGACTCGTTCTTTACTTTTGTAAGTAGAAAAGGCTATACAGAACAGAAACAAACATTACTAGTTTCTGCTTTCATGTTCCCTAGAGAACTAGGAAAGAAATGAATGCTCAGGTTTACAAATACAGGCAGTCCTCGACTTACATTTCGAGTTACGTTTCTTACTGCCAACATTTCTAAATTGACACCCTGTTTCAACTTTCTGAAGTCAATTTTTACTTTACAACACTTGATCCAACATCACACCACGCCACGCTATGCCAGAGAACAAGTTCGCTGCGTTGCCCATCTCCCTGGAGAACATCTGTCCAAACTTCCTCGGATACTTTCTTTAAGAAAGCAGACAAGACTCCAAAAAATCTGCAGCCAAGTCTCCTGAGAAGACGTCAGCCAGGAGCCCTTCAAAAAGTCCAAACAAGAGCCCTTCAAAAAGTCCAGCAAAGTCACCTTAAAGAAGTCCTTCTAAATCAGTGTTTGCTATTTACAATATAAATACATTAATGTAGCTATAATACTCATCTATAATTGATTGAGTACAAAATTCTGGGTTATTTTTGGTGAAAATAGAGTCAGGCCTCAGTTTAGGAACTGATCCCCCATTTATAACAGTGTTTCCTATGGGAAAAGCGATTCTAAATTGCAACATTTCGATTTAAGAGACAGTTTTCAGGAACCAAGTGTCTCGTAAATCTGAGGACTGCCTTTACAAGGTTTGTCATTGTTCCTCCTGTTCTCTGCAGGTGGAGCCAAAATCCTGTATAGGTAAAGAGCTTGCTTAGGGAATTTTTTCTTTCTGGATAAATAGATATACACCCAGAAAGATGCATAACACAAGCCTTTCACTGGGCATGTCTACATGAGACACCGTAATGCGCAGTAGTCTATTCTCCTATGCATTGGTGCATCACGGCAAAAAACATCCTAATGCACTAACGTGCAGTAGAATTAGTCTACTGCACATTAAGCGTCACAAAAAAAAGTTTGCCTTTTTTACTGCACATTAGCGCGGCCTAATGTGCCTTTATGTCATAGCTCATATTAGAGATACTAGACTTAATGCACAGTAGCAAAGGCGCATGTATGCATGTGTAGATGCACCCACTGAGTAGTGAAATTGCAAATGCAGAAGTTACAGGTGGTAATGTGTAACACTAAAGGCCCAAATCTGGCAAAACTTCAAAAATGTTAGATGCCAAGTTCTCCATAAGTTTTTCTATAACACTTATCACCATAGCATCCAATCGTGGCCCAAATAAATTAGATCTGCTTGGCAAGATCTCTGGTGGACTCTGAATCTTCTGCTCTTCTCTGCTCCCTAGTAGATAAGGTTTTCATCAGAGATAAGAATTTAACAACTTTTCACAATGTGGGAACTGAAAGAGCAGTAAAGCTACACAGCTAATTTAAAAAACAGAGGCACAACCACACAGGAACATAAGCAATATGCCACTTACTGTCAAAGACCTAACTTTTTGAAGAGTAAGACTCCTCAAAATAAGATTAATGGAAGTCAACCTGCTGAGCACGCAGTGGGAAATACTGATGTGAACAGGAGAACAGGGGGAAGGGGGAATGGAGTCTAAAATTTGTTTTCTCAACAGGTCTTAGGCTCCCAGCTATAGGGAAGTGGCAACACATCTCTACATAAGAACAAGTTTGGAACCCTGAACTTAAGGTGCCAAGGGCACAGCTGGAGGAGGCAGTATTGGTCCTATGATCAAACCTACCAGAATACTGTACTTATTCAAATATAAGACAACCCTTCCAATAATTAGATTCTATATATGGAAAATTTATAAATTTGTAGTAATTTTCCAGGTATAGAATCTAATTATTGGAGATTTGCCTTGAATTTGTTCCTAGAGGTGCAGATACATCAGTCAGATATCAGATGAGCACAGATATAAAGAAAATTGGTTGTAATGGAAATCAGCCTGATATGGCAGATAATTTGGCTGATAAATACCCATGCACACACACAGCCTCAGCACAGCACATAGGCAGCAAGGAATGCAGCCCAGCAGCATGGAGAGCTGCATGCAGCTGGTAGGTCTGTTGTGGTAAAAGGGCAGGGGGGAGGGAAGGAGTGTGGAGGGGGCAGATCAACACCTCCTGTGGTGAGGGAGGGTGTGCAGCAGGGGCTGGGCAGCGTGTCTTCCAGCCGGGGCGAGGCAGTCATGGGACGGAGCCGCAGCTCGTCCAGGGGGGTGGAGCCTGCCGCTGTGCGCACCCCAGGAGGGCATGGGGGAAGTATGTGTGTTCTCGATCTGAGCGGGGAGACTGGGGGGCTGCAGCTGTGGGCTGGGGCTGGTGTGTGGGGGCTGCATGGCCATGCTTCCAGCACATGGGAGCTGCAGCGCTGGGAGGGGGCTACAGAGTGGTTACAGCAAAATTTGGGGTGGCTGCAGCCCCCCGTGCCCTCCTGGACCCCCCATACCCTCCTGGGGTGTGCACAGCGGTGAGAGCTGCCCTGCCATCCTGTGCCACCCGGACGAGCCGTGGCTCCATCCCAGCTAGGCAGTGCATGTCTCAGTCCCTGCCCCACTCCCTCCCCCACTGTGTGGGGTGCTGATCTGAATAAAATATATGGTAGTGTTCACTGCACTCAGTCCCCCTCAGCACCAACTCTTTTTTTTCCCCGCCAAGTCATGGTGAGCCACTACACAGAATACATTTTTATTTCCTCTTCACTCCCCCACCTAAGCTGTGCAGGGTGGATTTGATTTAAATCAAAATGATTTAAATCATGGTTTTAATTATGATTTAAATCACTGGTCAGGAAGCCTCTAATCACTGTTTTCTACAAAAAGTGCATTCTTGCTTGATATCCTCTATTATTTTAACCTCTTGAAACTCACTTTTAGAGAGAGGTAAGGGTTGGTGCTGAGGGGGACTGAGTGCAATGGACACTACCATATATCTTATTCAGATGGGCTGCACTAACCTAGCCTTGTGGTAGGTTCCCCTCAGTATGTTTGCCCCATATGGGCCATGTGTTTTATAGTCATGCTTAGTGTTGGCTGTATTTTAATCAATTACATAGTTGGTTTCCATTAGTGACTACATGTTGCTTTTGGCAGCAGTTTAATGATAGGTAATGTATTTAATGAGGTTTCCTTGTATGCAATTGTAAGAAGCAGCACTTTTTCTTCTCTCCATGCTGAGGGGAGGGGGAGGGGGACTTTGTCTTATATTTGAGTAAATATGGTATTTTCCAGAAACGAGGGCCACCAACACCTTCTCTTGGTTATGTTTTTGGTGAGCTTCCTCCCTTATGAACCAATACAGAAGTATCCTATCTCTTAATCAGTCCTAGTTTGTTGATCCTCATAGGCTTTTAGCTGCTCAATACCTAGAAGACTGAGACACTTCTAGGCATTGTAGCAGGGACTCCTAATCCCTGCTACTTGAGAAGTAGGGAGCCAGCACCAAAGGGCTGCAGTTAGGTAGGCAGCTGGGCCAAAGTCAGCTGCAATACAACATACAGCCAGGGAAACCTACAAGGGTTGCAGCAAGGGAGGAGGCAGCTGCTGTGGCTCAGGGCTTAAGGTACAATACCTGACAGCAGGCTGAGGGGCTGAGCCATGTGATCAGGCCGACCAGAAATATAACAGAAGAGGAACCCAACCAACCAGGTACCTAAGGAGCTGCTACAGACCTAGCAGCAAAGAAGTAGGAGGTGGCTAGGGGGGTGGAGAGACCCAGAAGGGGTTTACCTATTGCTGGCAAAGCACTGGAGGACTGAGTGTGGCTGAAAGGGGTGGACAGGAAGCCACAGGGATGCCTGAGGGACACCCATTTAGAGGCTGGGGATAGCATCCTCTGCAGAATCCAGGACTCAAGTGGGCTGAACCCAGTTAAAGGGCCAGGGGTGGCATACTAAGAGAGCCTCCTTACCCTGGGTCAGTACAACAACGGGGCTGGGCTGGACTGAGAACCAGTCAGGGACATAGGGGGGCTGTGACAGCCAGAAACAAAGAGATTAATAAGCAATAAATATGTGCTTCTTGGAAGCATTTGGAATTTTTGCCTAATATAAAGCTTGTAAGTTTGTAACCCACAAATGTAACTTCCCTGTCATAAGTTTAACCAAAATGATAAAACTAACTGTTTGTGGAACTGACTGGGGGCCCTGAAGGCGAAGCTGTAGCTGCAAGATTAGATGACCTAACGGTTTTTGCTCAGGGTTCAGCCTTGATGATAAAAATTGGATCCAACTGCCTGGCACACCCAACACATTCCAGGAAAGCACGTCTCAAGAAAGCATATTCAGGAAAATCTAAAAGGGTTGGGTTTAGTAATGTTAATTTCAAATCTAAAAATGCTGCACTGCAATTTGCTTATTGGATAAACCCAAGTCTGGGTAGTAACCTTTTATGATAATTTTTAACACCTTTCAATCCCATAGGGTAACAGCTATAGGGCAAGATTGTGAGTGGCTTCTAAAGCCAACAGATTAGCATAAGACTAGGTACAAAAAGCGCATGTGTCAGGTGACCAACAGGAAGGAGGGAACAGAACGGTAATTGCTGTTCCAAGCCCAGACTCCTGGTGCGAGTGAGGATCAGATCCTGATTAAGGGAATCTTCCCCAGTAATCCCTCCGACAGCATTGATTGGGGACACCTGATTTGGCTGGAATCACTTGGCACGCACCTGGCATCGAGGGACTATTGATAAGTTGCCAACCCATGTCTGTCTATCTGTTGTTTTGAACAGCCCAGTGGCTGATACCCTTGCACTGCCCAGTTGGCCTGCGACAGATTAATCCATCTATCAGTTGTTATTATCTGTTGTTATTATTTACTATTAGCTCTTTAAAACCAAGAACAACCTCACCCTGGGCCAGGGGCATCAAGAGGGCTGAGACAAACTGTGAGCAGCCCAAAAGAACGCAAGACCGGGCCAAGGGGCCAGAGCAAGTGGCCCAGAGCTGGAGCTCTGCAGCCTGAATAAAGGTGGGCCAAAGCTAAGGGGGCTGAGGCCCCTATAGAGGCAAAGAGCATTGGCAAAATAACATCCACAAGGCATGGGTGTGGCTGTAGGGGAGGACAGAGACAACAAATTTAGCCCTTGAGGTAACTGGGACAGAGGGGTCCAACTCCCCAGTATAGAGCTGGTAGCCGGAGGGGCTAGAAACCCACAGGGGGAGCTGATGTTGATGGCAGCCAGGGCTCCAGAGAGACTGTGGGTGGCAGGGCAGAGGCCCAAAACTGAGGGGCTGTAGGCAGCAAGACTGGAGCCCCAAGGCTGAGAGATAGTAGACAGTGGGGCCCTGAACCAACTGGGCTGAGTTGAGCCCAAGGAGGGACAGAATAAATAGAGCACCTTGGAAGGCAGCCTCCCTTCTGCATTAATACCATCAAGGTGTGGCAGGAGAAGTGACAGGGCAAGGGTCTCGAGAGGCTGGAGCAAGCAGGGCAGGATTAAGGTGGGTATCCAGGGGTATCACTGCCACCATCAGGCTGCATCCTGTCACAACAGGTACAGAACTTTTAAGCATCTGGAGACCTTTACTAATGAAAACTTAAGTGCTTCCTGGGTTAGACTGAGGGGTTAAAGACTGCACTTTGGACTTTTGGAATTTAAATGTCTGTGTAGGTTCCACTTCCATATAAATCCTTCTGTGGATCTGGGCCCAAGAAGTTACTAGGAGGAAATTATCAGTTTTAGGAATTATTAAATCATTAGGAAATTAAGCTTCATAGCAAGCCTGGACATGTGTCATGTAAAGAATGCATCATATTTTGAGATGCTAGACGACTTCCAGCGTTGCTACAATGGACAACATTCAATGCAGGCACTGAACAACTATTCTTCTTATTCCCGTCTGACAAGTGATTGTTACCACAAGAAGCAATAGTTTGGATTACAATTTCTGATGCAACAAATCTGCAGGTTTGGGGTGCTAGCCTTCAAGCGGCAGGAGGAAACATTTCTAACTCTTATCAGTCCTTCACTACTACTTAAACATCCTGTCTACTAAGCCAGCGTTCAGTTCAAATAAGGTGCCTAGAAAAGCAAGATAAAAGGCTCAAGAGCTGCAGTTTTGTTCCTGCTAACTTCACTTTCATAGTATTCACTACCCCAATAATGCTTCAAATTATCATTTTGGTTAGTCAACAAAGCTTTCCTGATTACAAACCAGTTGAGACCACAACACACAAGGTCCCTATGCAGATCTGTATGGTATTGCAGATTGAATACACTGAATTTTTTTCGGAGTGTTTCAAGTGCTTGTGCCAGACACAGTGCAAACACAGGCTCCAACTCTAAGGGCATGTACAGCAGGATTACTTGCAGGCTTGAGTGTCTCCGGCATCGTGACAGGTTTTTAACTAGACAAACAAGTCAGAACACTGGGCGAGCGAGTACGTCTGCTTTCCTGGGAAGCTCTTCAAAACACTAGTCTAGGACCAAAGGTTCCCCAAAAAAACTCTAACCCAAGGGTTGCATCCACACGCTGCCAACATCCTCCCAGCTGGCTAAAACAAAAGCATCACGGACAAACCGACTTTGCCTACGCTACGTTAAATGTCACGCTGCAATGATGATTAAAAAAAAGATCATTTGCTCCATCATTAGCTTCTTGACTGGCTGTGTGTGGCATCGCACAGCCTGTGCAGAGCAGGGGTCAGCAATGCTTTTGGGCAGAGTGCCAAACGCCTGCAACTAAAACTTATAAGACTTTGGCTCCTGGGGCAGATGGCAGGGGCGCTTTGGAAGGAGGTGGGGACCCTTGTTGTGGCCGTGCAGCCCCAGCCCTTTCCCTGCCATGCACCCAGAGGCACACGTGCCCAGCATAATGCCTTCGAGTGCCACATGCTGGCTCCTGTGTGTGTGTGTGTGGGG
>NW_005842797.1:610574-611002 GCF_000455745.1 Alligator sinensis
TGAATTAAAGGAATTAAATGAATGGGTGCCATTAAAAAACAAACAGTGCCGTTGCCCGTTGTCTCCAACCGCGGCATCAGCTAACCCCCGATTTTTGCTTCTCTCTCGTCAGAGCTACATTTTGACAAGCATGGTTAAAGTCCCGAGGACGCCTTTTGCCAGCTGGCTAAACATTTTGCTGGCTTTTAGAGGCGATAAAAGCGGCAGGGGCCGAACACCTGTCGGTAGCATGGCTCCTTTTCCTTGGCCGCTGGCGCTCACTGCCAAATCAGGCTGACAAAAACAAGGCGGAGCAGGCAGCACACAGAGGGAGGCACAGAGGGGCAGGCACAGGCCGAGCTCCCTTCGGGAGCGTCCCACTCCCAGGCACATGCGAGTCCCGGGGCCCGCGCGGCCCCCGCTTGGCGGCCGGGGGGATGGGTGACCCC
>NW_005842797.1:611782-619623 GCF_000455745.1 Alligator sinensis
TGAACCTGGGTCACACTTTACAGCCTCCTCTCTAAACCCTTTCAGTCAAGGCTGAGATGGGCACAGAATAAAATGGCCGAGGCCTTGTCTAGTTTGGGCGGGGAGGGAGAGGTAATGGCCAAAATACCACCAGGCTTGGGATGAAATCCTAAATCTAGTCTGTTTTGCAAAATGAGTTGACTGTCAAATGAGTTAACTGTCATCCCCACAGGCATAAATCTCACCCCAAAGCCTTCGCCCACGTTTTGCACTTCCATCACGGTGGTTTTGCTGCTAAAAAAAAGTTTCCTTTCTTCTTTCCCCCTGCTTGCTTGCTGCACGAAAAGCTCACAGAACAGGAAACAGAACTGGTGTTACACAGAGTGTGGTGGGATATGTGAAATGAAAGAACCTTGCTGGCAGGAAGCACAAATGCTTCTTCCCCTTCTAGTTTCTTCCAGGCAATCACTTCGGGATGTTGTTCATATATTCATACAAGAACCTAGGACTGGCAGGGATTTCTCAGTCGCCTGCATTTGCAGGCAGCCACATAACAGACATTTGTCCAAAAGCATCCACAGGAAGATCTAGGCTGGCCCCGCTCGTTCACACACAATAAAAACCTAGTGTGCCACAGGCAGAGAGTAGGAGAGGGAAGCTGCGTGATTGCCTTGGTAATTACACGGCACAGACTGCAGCAGAAGCCTGTCAGGCTCCTCGGGCCTGAGTGCTCACTGAGCACAACATGGTATCAGGAATAAAACAAGCTTGGCAAATACCACAAAGGAAAATGGAGCTTTTAAAAGCCCCAGCAGACTAAAAACTGTCTAGAAACATGGTGAAAAATGGGAGAAGAGTTAAAGAGTGCTTTACTGTGTATCAGCATATAAGGAAGGTAGTCTTATGTCTGACAAGAGCTGGTTCTGAAATGCTTGATGTTTACAATCAGGACTCGTAGTAGAGATGATATCTTTTATTCGACCAACAAGATTTTTGCAAAAAAACTTCTTTAATTGCAAGCTTTCAGGCACAGACACCCTTCATCAGGCATTGGAGAAAAGATTGTCAAAGTTCTCCCAGGTAGAAATGAAATCTCATATTTCACAGGATTTCACAGGAGTCAATAGATGGAAAACTCCTCTGAGCAGGCAGTTCATAGCTGGTATGAAGCCTCTCATCTCCTGTGAAGATCTGTGATGATGCAAATTACCTTGAAACTATGGCCAGGAGCAGGATCTCAGGTTTTAGGTGGTCCCAGTTGCTTCCTGCTTGGGAAAAGATGAAGCTTTCATTGCAGTCATTTCATAGATTTCATAGACATCAGGGCTGGAAGGGACCTCGGAAGATCATCGAGTCCAGCCCCCTGCCCAAAGGGCAGGAAGTCAGCTGGGGTCATAGGATCCCAGCAAGATAAGCATCCAGTTTGCTCTTGAAGGTGTTCAATGAAGGCGCTTGAACCACCTCCGGTGGCAGGCTGTTCCAGACCTTGGGGGCTCGGACAGTAAAGAAGTTCTTCCTTATGTCCAGCCTGAAACGATCTTGAAGTAGTTTGTGACCATTCGACCTCGTCATCCCTTGGGGCGCTCTGGTGAACAAACGTTCCCCCAGATGCTGGTGGTCACCCCTGATAAACTTGTAGGTGGCCATCAGATCACCCCTGAGCCTGCACTTTTTCAGGCTAAAGAGCCCCAGGGCTCTCAGCCTGTCATCGTAGGGTCTGCTTCCCTGACCTCTGATCATGCACGTGGCTCTTCTCTGGACTCTCTCAAGCTTCTCCACATCCTTTTTGAATTGTGGAGCCCAAAACTGGACACAGTACTCCAGCTGCGGCCTCACTAAGGCCGAGTACAGGGGGAGAATGACGTCCCGGGATTTTCATCATTTTTTTTTGTTTTTGCAGATTTTTCTTCTGTATTGACTTCAGCAGTTTCAGCTTCTGCCTTTCATTTCAGAACAGTACCTTTTAGCAATAAATACCAATCCATTTTCATCCTGTGTGGATGCTTTGCCCCAAAGTTTGGTGTCATCGGCGAACTTGGCCAGTCCGCTTCTGACTCCAGTGTCCACATCATTAATGAAGATGTTGAACAGTATGGGTCCAAGGACAGAGCCTTGGGGGACCCCACTGGTCACAGGTCACCACGATGAGTGACTTCCATCGATTACTACCTTCTGGGTCCGACCCCGGAGCCAATTTTCGAGCCAGCGGATCGTGGAGGACCCAAGGCAACAATTGGCCAGTTTCTCCAAGAGGCGATCATGGGACACCAGATCGAAGGCTTTTTTGAAGTCAAGATATATGACATCAATCTCTTCTCCCTTGTCCAGGTGATAGGTCACCTGGTTGCAGTCAGTTAAAATCAGCCTAAGCAGGGTAACTATGGAGCTGTATTCCAGAAATGTGAGAGTTGGAAATTAAATGTATAATTGATAGAAAGTATACTTTCTGGATGGGGAAGAAATCAACTGTGCTTTTAATAAAGGGGCAGGCTGTGATTAGGATCCAGGGCAAAATGTCTAGCAAAAAACTACTGGGCTACCCAGAATTAACACTTGGCAAAGCACCAGGATTTTCGTGACCAGCAGAAGTCACCCAGTCCATCTTGAAGCTTATGGAAAGAAGACATTGGGTCCACTAGTTTAATTCTTACATGGTTAAGATTTATTAAATCAGAGTTAGGGTTATCAGCATGAAGTTAATGTTGCTAGTTTATTGGGGGGGGCACCCTTAAAATTGTAATTTGCATTTAAAACAAAACTGGCCCTTAGCCTGAATAACCTTCCTGCAAAACAATTATAATACAGAATAACACAGCATGTTTGTCCAAATAGCCTTAACTCTACCTAGTTTTAATTTCTACCAAAACAATCAGAGCGCCCTAAGGGATGTCAGGATTGAACAGTCACAAACTCCTCTGTTACCGTTTCAGACTGGACATAAGGAAGAACTTCTTTACTGTCTGAGCCCCCAAGGTTTGGAATAGACTGCCGCCGGACGTGGTTCAAGCATCTACTTCGAACACCTTCAAGAGACATTTGGATGACTGTCTTGCTGGGATCCTATGACCCCTGCTGACTTCCTGCCCTTTTGGGCAGAAGGCTGGACTCGATCTTCCGAGGCCCTTTCCAGCCCTAATGTCTATGAATCCATGAATCAAAAAAGGAGAGGCTGCATTCTTCAAACATCACTCACCACCAAAATTAGTCCTGTCATCTTTATGATAATACATCTGCCTCTAAAACAAACATCTTGATTTCTACAGTAAATCAAGTACAGTATCAAGTTACAGTATTCAGGAAAGTTTCCCCCTATCAACATCTATAGCATTTCAGTCTAAATACTATTGCTGTATTCTACCACTAAGTATACAACACATAGGGACTCTATGGCTTTTGAAATATTGATGACCCATAAAAAATCCACACTATTTACATAGTAAGGGTGTACCCTTTTTATAGATACACACGCATAAAACCCAAACCACCTGCGCCAGAGTTCATAGGAAGATGAATCAGTCAGCATTGTGGCAGTCAAAATTATGCTGGTGACTAATTGTAAATTTCCATATTTTCTTAATATGGCATTCTATATTTTTCCCCTGTAACCTTAGCTCAGCATCCTCAATTTTTTTTTCAAATTACTACATTGTCTTAAGTCTGTTCCCACTTCCCCTCCCTCCTTTCCCTTATTCTACCTTGTGCCCTGCAACAGGGAGCCAAAGCGCTCCTGTTACTTTAAGAAGCAGCAGCATCAGGCTGACCCGCCACATTGCCAAGTCCACTTATAATAAACAGAATTGGGCCACAGGCCCAAAGCCTGAGAACCGAGTGCAGTGGGCCTAGGCTAAGGAGCCCAGCTAGAGGAAAGGGTCAGGGGCTGGGAAGGCTGAGGCTCCAACAAAGGTGGCCTGACATGAGAGTGATTAACTGGTAACATCTGAGAGGCATGGACACGGCTGTAGGGGCAGAAGAAAGCCATAAATAGCCCTTAAGGTGACCAGTGTCCTGGGCCAAGTACAGGCCAGGAGAGTTTAAGGGCAGGATGGGGAGCAGTGGGGTCCAGGAGGGCCCCACAGGCCAAAACCTACACAAGGGCTCACTCTGGGACAGCCCTGCACTCAAATTATTCCAACAAAGTTATGGGAAGTGAGAGAAGAGGGAGAGTACCATAGGAGATGCAGCAGGGCAGGAGGCCCATGGCCACCAGGCGGCATCACAGCCACCCCTGGGGGCCTGATCTGGCTACCTGCCGCAACAACTACAGTCTTTTCCTGCCTGGGAATTCATACAGCACTCTAACATCCTCCAGAATTCAGACTCCCATAAAACCCTTTAGAAGATGAAGCTGTATAACTGCAAAAGGGCATAAAAGCAGAGTGATTTGCATGTAGCAGCTGGTCAGGTCCTGGCAGCAGGGATCAAAAGATACTTGCTGCTGGGGTGAAAAATAAATTCAAATAGAAGAGACAGACAAGTGAAAGTTAGGAAAGGCATCTCTGCCTTGATTTTAGTTACTCTGTGTAAGGACCAAGTGCCAATGCCTAGGAAGCTTCAGGCTTGAGTTTTGGTACACTGTCATGCTTGTGTACAGTTATACAGACTGCTGTCAGTGAGGGAAAACCGTGTATACTCCTTTTCCTTCTGCAGAGTCCAGAGTGTTGCAGCTGCAATACCCGCTTGTCCCTGTTGCCAAGGCAGCATACATAGTACACCCACACTCCTCTGCTACCAAGGAAGCATATATAGCAAAGCTACTCTGCTGCTACATCTCTGTTACTGTCTGTAAGAGAGCTATGTTTTCAGTGGCCAGTGCTGTGCCCTGCAAGAGCACACTGTGTTGATTAATCCCAGGGATGGAACACTGTGTACAGCTAAGCTGGAGATGCCCTTGGCAGTACTCACTAGAGTGGTTGTGAGTCAGGCCTATGGTGCTCTCACGCTTCTAAGCTCTTGTTGGCTCAATGCAGCCCCTTTGGCCACATTCACATGAGTGGGAATGTGTGGTTTGCGGCACCTCGAAGCCTTTTGAAGCACTGTGAAACACCTGGCACACATGGATCTGTTCGCCATGCTCCATATTTGCAGCATGGCAGCAACATTACATACTGGGAAATCTGCACTGGCCAGGATCCGCACACCCAGGTCGCTGCTGCTGCATCCCTGAGAGGCCCCCTCAGGACCCCAGCTGGGGCAATTTGCCGCATGGCAGAGCACATATGCAGGAGCATTCCCTAGAGACAAGCAGCAGCAGGACAACTATGTGCCACTACTATTTGTCCCCAGGAAAACACATATGTGCACTCATCTGCACACATCCCTTCTTTCTGATGGCTTTTATTGTTCCAAGGATTGTGCATACTGCAATCCAACCATTGTGGAGATGCCACGAACAATACCAAGTCAGAAATGCTGTGATTGCTTCCTGATACGAGTATAACCACTCTCCTCCCCTGCTGTCATAGAGTACCATGTGTTTATGTCCACTTGGTTTCACACCCCCCCCCCCCCACCCGGGGGGGGGGTAACCAGGGGGGGCGGTGTGACTTGGTTTCACCCCCCCCCCCCAACCGGGGTGGGGTATCACCAGGAGGCACGTTGTGAGGACCCAGCATCTGCAGCTGTAGGAATGTGGGTCCTGGCAGCCGAGGAGTGCTGCTGGGACCCAGAGTCCTCAGCTGCTGGGATTAAGAGCCCTGAACAGTTGCGGGACTCACAGCCCTGGCTGGGCAAGGTGCACCCCTGTGGCTGGGAGCCCTGTCAGCTGATTGGGCTCCCAGCCATAGGGGAGACCCTGCTTTGTGTAAAAATTAAAGCTTGATAGCGACCAGCTATAATGTCAGTACACATTTTCGAGGTCTAATTTTATAGGTGCTTGGAGCTTCTTCTGGTGTAATAAGTACTTTGCACATGTAGCTGGTCTCAAGGTAGTTGTGCAATTAACTAGTTAATTGTACAACACTTGTATAGAGGGGGCCTAATGTATGTTATCTATATGTCCTGCAGTAAATTCTGCTTGGAAGGTACCCTGTCAGCCTTACAAATCTTACCTCCTCCAGTCTCTGGAGCAGCTACCAATGAGCAATTTTTGGCAATCCTTTAACTGTTTTTTCCTTTCCAGAGTTTAGCTGACCCTTATCCCTGCTGACATGGGAAGCTGGTTGAAATACAAGTTGCAGGCGTGAGAGAAATGTACAGGAAAAAGCTGCCTGCTATACCTGGCAGAGAAATTCAGAAGAATGGCATGCATGGCCTCTGTACCTAAAGCCTCTTCAAATGGTGTCTTTAATTACAATTTGTCAAACTGATAGTCTGTGAATACCATCTCCGCAGTAAGAGGTGAAGCAGCCAGACCTCTGCATGTATGGCTGGAATCACTAATCATGAACTCTTGGTTGGTCTGATGTGACGGGCTGGCTGGTAGTGACTTAGCCCAGGGTTTTTGAAAGGGCAAAAGATGCTTGGAGGACTTGGGATTCCCTTTCCTCACCAATCAGGCCCCAAAGACTCACCCTCCATGTCCCCTGATTGGCCCTGTGGGTCACCTGGAGGGGGATAAAAGGGGCAGCACGGCTGACTCAGGGAAGAGACCAGCAAGGGACCACAAGGAAGGAGCTGGCAACAGCTGAGGCAGCAGAGTGGGAGCAGTTGCTCCAGAGGAGCCTGAAAGAGTGGGACCTGCAGTCAGCACTGGGGTCCTCAGCAGCGTGGCGTGCGGCTGGCAGGAGAGGCTCCCCACTGGGCTCCAGGATCCCCCTACGAGAGGTTGTGGCTAGCAGGAGGGGCTCCCCAGCTCCAGCAAGGATCTGAGCAGTGACCTGAGAGGTTCCCAGCTCTGCTTCCAGCTCCTCCAACCAGAGACCAGGCAGCTCAATGTGAGTTTGGGGTTCCAGGAAGGTCAAGACCCCGAGCAACTTGGAGTAGTATCAGCACTGGTGATTGTGTGGCAGAGGTTTCTGCTTATCATGTGGGAGATCTGAGTTCAAGTCCCAGCTTTGGTGACTTGGGGTGAGTAAGCTAACAAAAAAAATTCCTCTTGCACTGGAAAGGGGCCATTGTGTCTCTCCCTCCACCCCCTCTGGTATCTAGGCCCTATATTCCTTGTAATTTGACATTTTGTGCCTTTTGTATTTCCAGTAATACCAACCAGTATTTTGTTCTGCTGTTTGTGTTTTACACTTTGGTTAGCCCTGTCTTTTGTCAACTGGATGAATATGTCTATGATTGTAAGTGTCTAACCTTTGTTGAAACCAGCCCCTTTGGGGCATTGTAGTGTCCCCTATACTCCCTTGGTTTATACTGGTTATGTCCCCAATATTGTTCCCTCATTAAAAGGTATATGGTTAAGTCCCCATTGGTGGTCTGGCTCTGCTCTATAGGGAGAGGAGAGTCCCTCCATCTCCCACAGCGCTTGTGCACCTGCTTTCACCCCTTCACTTGGAGAGGGGGTACCTCTTAGAGTACCGCCTGGGTTACACTAATAAAAGATATCCTGGTTGGTCAAGTAAAAGTTAGTCTAATAAAAGATATCACATCTACCCAAAGAACCTTGTCTGCCTCTGTCCTTAGAGAGACCAACTGGCGGCTTCGGCAGTGGTGTCTCGAGGCAGGCTTCAGCTTCCTGGACAACGACCCGCACATTACGATGAGGGACATGCTCAGTTGGGATGGACTTCACCTGTTCCCCAAAGGTAAGCGTGTGTTTTCTTCTAGGTTGGCGGATCTCCTCCGGCGGGCTTTAAACTAGGCTCATTGCGGGGAGGGGAAGATGAAAGCAGGGGAAGCTGTGGACCACCAAACCATGTGGCACCCACAAGGACAGCCCAGCCTGAAGAAGGAGAACATTGGGAACCTGCAAGCCATGG
>NW_005842797.1:622380-634957 GCF_000455745.1 Alligator sinensis
ACTCTTTCCTGCCTATGCAGGGGGTCGGACTCAATGATCTATTGAGGTCCCTTCCGACCCTAACGTCTATGAATCTATTAGACCAAGATGGCTACAACCTACACCTTTGCAATCATAAACTCTGTCTTCTAGCACACAAACACTGCAACAGCCAGACTATCCAAAAAGCCACTTCCCAGCATTGAGGAAGGTAAGACTTTGCACTCATCTAGGACTTTTCATCTGCTAATCTCAGAGACTGTCACAAAGATTGGCATTGGTCCTATTTTAATGAGGGGGAAACTGAGGCACAAGATTAAATAACCTGATAAAGTTTATTCCATGAGCCAGTGACAGAGCTGGGAATAGAATCGGGATCTGATTCCCAGGCCCAAGACAAGTCCTGTGGTACAAGTATGATACGCCAAGACTGCATCAGAGCTCTAAAGAGTGTGACATTTTCTAACGCAAGGCTCAACCCTGCATGTTCATGACTACTGTCAAAAATATGAGATGAAACAATGTTTTCTCACCCCCAATATAAGCGAATGAGAGAGAGATCCTGTCTTGAACATGAGATGTGTAAATAGGATTAAAGTGACACGTATACATATTTATGAAACTCAGAGTTCCAGTATAGTTGAAGGTTTCACAAGAAGGTCAAACTGGACTCATGCTGTAATTGTATTTCTAGGAAAAATGGTCAAAAATTGAAAGAACAATGATGAAAAAATAAATAAATAAAAATGGAGCCACCAAAGTAGTTTTTGTTTTGTGGGAGTTGAAATAAACCAAACCATTTTTTGTTTTTGCAAAATATATTTTGAACAAATCTCAATTTTTTTTATTTCCTTCCTTCCTAATAAATAAATAAATACATTTATGCATGTCTTACCTTTTGTTTCTTCCTTGCCACTGATAAATAAAAGGCAAACTCAAGAACAAAAATTCATAAGCTGCCTGTGTAGCAGAAAGCCCCCTTTTCCTCTTGCCTGCATTTGCTCTCCCCTTTTTGGATATGTTTCTCTTCTTCTACCTTTTCTTCCTTCCTCTTTCTTTCAGTATAAGATAAGGAATTGTGTTTTAAAGTTTGAAAGTGTGTATTTTGTATCTCCCCTTGTATTTTGGTATTTTTATCTATTTGTGCGCCATGGCATTACTCTTGTAGCTTGTATTTTATACTCCTCACCTTTTAACTAAATGTGTTTAGTTTCAAAAGTAAGTTATACACTGTGACAATGTTAACAAGGGCAGGCTTCCCTGTATCAGGTGGGCCCGTGAAAGAGCAAGTGAATCAGTGATTGAATGTGTAACACAGTAGCAGGCAGTAATTAACACCTAGGGAAACCGCAGATCAACCAAGGGAAGAAATCAACAGGAGACAATGTAGCAACCGGGAATTCTCTAAACCTCACTGTTCAAGGGCTAGAAGCCCTGGTCTGAGTTAATCAATGCTGGGGACCAACTTTTGGGCTGAATATCTCCAGATTGACCACTCCCAGAGCCCTATTCAAAATTCATCAACGGACTCCCAAACCTGCACGTACATGCGGATGACCCCTGGGGCTGACAGATGCCATCCAGTAGCCACCGAGGGGGAAGTCCCATGAGGGTCAACAACCCCTGGATTGGGCAAACCTGAAAACTGGGGAGTCACCAAAGTCTGCCAAGGAGAGATAAAAAGCAGTGAAAAGTGACCCTCAGCAGTGCCCTCTTGATCTCCAACTTGACCAGCACCCGACCTGTCCAGACAGAAGGACCAGCTGGCGACCCCCTTCTGGAGGATAACACCACACTGAAAGAAGCCTCGACTGGCTATCAATGGCAGACTCCAGCGCCTGTGGGATAGGTATACCTGACTCTTGTAGCTTGCTACTGTGTGTGCATGTGTGTGGGGGGGGGGGGCCAGCCCCAAGGTTTTTGATTTAACTTTATTACAGTGTTTCAATCCACCTAATAAACCAGAATTTTAAGGATCCCGAGTTGGACATTTGTAGCCAACACCTGGACACTAAGAACCAAGGACTGAACATTGGTATTGGTTTTATGGCACATTTTATTTTACCAGACTCCTGAATTCTTTCTGCAAGTGAAAGATGAGAATGACCCTCCATCCTTTTAGTAGGCCTTGTTCTCTAGCACTTGATCTCCAGAATCAGCTTATTTTCTTCTGCTAATTCTGTGCCTGTTACCCTGGGAATGTCTCTAACCCCCTCCCACAACTGTTCTTTACTATGCTGTTCCTGGCTTGTTTTAGTCAGACCTGACAAATAATGTCTTGCATTCAAAAACTTGCCTAACACTACCAACTACACAGCTGTTCCAGTAAAAGATATCACCCTTGCCTCACATAGCCAGGAAACTATTTTGTATTTACTTCTGTAGGATGGTCCAATAAACTAAAAGGAAAAGTTACAATTTTCCACAGGGCTGTTTCAAGAGGGCTCTATGCTAGCCATGATTCAATAAAGTAAATAGGTACTGGAGCCCAGATCCGCCAAGAGATGTAAGCACTGGGATCTGGACCCCAGCTTGTACTAGTTTTTGTAGGGGATTGGTGCCTATATACCCCAGAGAATCCTGACCTATGTGTCTTGGCCGGCCAGAGCCGACTCAAGGTGATTTAGAAATTGCTCATTCGTTAGGGCGGGCTGGTGAATGGAGAGGCAGACAAGGTTTAATGGTTGCAAAAACGTTTACTTATGCCGCGTGGAGTTGCGACGCAGCTGGTCCGGTTGTCTGAACAACCACGTGAGTTGTTCCAGCTGGCGGGGCCCAAGCCAGTGAATCCATCCGTAAATCAAGCCAGCGGGAAAAGGGTATGTCTGGGATTGCGCTCGGCAATGGGAAGAAGGATCGATAGGTGATCAGTCTATCGATCAGCTAGCTGCAAGTCAGATCTCTTTAGAGGCACTCTGCAGCATGCTCAAAGTTCTTCAACTTGGGCGGAAGTCGCACAAAATTTTAAATGGCTAGCAAGCAAAGCCGCCACGTGTGAATATTTTAGCACTGGCCAATAGCGGGACACAAATTTGCAGTCGAATGGCGGAAACTCTTTGCACCGTGCATTTCTGTGCTGCAAAGAAGAAATGCACCCTGCAAAGAAAGCTACAAACTGGCGGGAACCCTCCTGCAAGCGGGTTCTTAATTGCAACAAAAACCCTCGCTGTGCAACAGGCTCTCATGTGGCAAGAAAATTACATCGTGCACCAAAATCACTGGGTTGTGACACTATGCATCAAAACGGCTTTAAAATTCTAGCCTATATGGCTTAAATTGCATTGTCAGTTCTTGCTGCCTGCTACTGTTTGTTCTTCACAATTTATACACATAATTATATGTACGTTAGGTTATGTTATGGGGCTGAAGGATCATAAGGGACCTCATGAACCATCTGGTCCAACCCCATGCTCAATGCAGAATCATCCCCAACTTAACTATCTCAGTCAAGTATCCCACCTGCTCTTGAAAACTTCCAAGGAGAGAGATTTTACAGTTTCTCTAGGTAGCCTATTCCAATGCCTGACAACCCTCATAGTCACAAACTTCCTCCTCATTTCCAACCTAAATTTCCTCTGCTTCACCTTGACACTGTTGATCCTAGGCCTGTCCCCTATGGCTACAGATAAAAGCACATCTCCGTCCTCTCCCTAATTGCCCTTCAGATATTTGAAGACTGTTATCAAACCCCCCTTACTCTTCTTTTCTCCAGATTAAATAACTCTCTCTTTTTCAGCCCTCTCTCATAAGCCTTGCTTCCCAGGCCTCTAATCATGTTTTTTGTCACTGCACTGGACTCTCCCCATCTGTCCACATCTTTCTTGAAGTGTGAACCACAAAACTGGATACAGTTCTCCAAGTGAGGCCTCACCAGTGCTGAGTAGTGTGGAAGAAACACTTCCCTTGATTATCAAGTGACACTCCTGTTAATACAACTGTACTGTTAGCCTTTTTTCCAACAAGAGCACACTGTTGGCTCATATTCAGTTCACATTCATTATAACCCCCACATCCTTTTCTGCAGTACTGACACCTAGACTGTTGTTCCTTAGCCTGTATTTGTGCATGCAATTATTCTGTCCCAAGTATAGGGCTTTGCACTTTCCTTGTGGAATCTCATCTGGTTGATTGAAGACCATTTTTCCAATCTAGCCAGGTCATTCTGAATCCTAGCCCTGCCTTCCAGAGTGCAGCTCTGCAGTGCTACCCAACTTGGCTTCATTCGCAAATTTGCTAAGCGTGAATTCAATCCAACCATTCAAATCATTAATGAAGATCTTGAACAATACTGGACCCAGGACAGACCCCTGGGGAACTCCACTTCATTCTTTCTCTCAGCTAGACATTGAGCCATTGATGCCTACTCTTTAAGCATGATGAGCCAATCAGTTACATATCCAACCTCACAGTACTTTGATCTAATCCAGCAGCTCTCAACCAGGGATCTGCGGTCCCCTGAGGGAGCATGAACAGGTTTCAGGGGGCTGGCCCAGCCCAGCACAAAGTATATCACATCCACTGCTCTTCCTCCATCCACAGAGTCTGTCACCTTATCATATAAGGTATAATCCCCTGGACCTTCCTTCTCTACTTTCTTAAATGGGAGCACTACGTTTCCCATTTTCCAATCATCAAGGACTTCACCCGACCTCTGGGAGTTCTCAAAGAGGATAGCTAATGGCTCTCAAATTACCTTAGCCAATCCCTTCAGTACCTAAGGATTTATCCAATTTGGCCCTGCCAACTCAAAAGCATCTAGCTTCCGTAAGTAATCCCTAACTTTATCTTCTACTATCAGGGGTGACTGATGCACTCCTGAGTAGGGGGGGTGCCAAAAGCCCCATATCCACTCCTATACTTCTGTGCTGTGGCTTAGTGCCTCCCTCCCCCCTCAACATGCTGCTGGCCCATGAGGCAAAAAAGCTGCCCTGTCCTGAGTGGTGCTGAGTCAGGGGCCAATACTGGGGAGGGGGCATGTGCCCCCTACCAGTCACCTGTGTCTACTATTCTAGACTGTTTGTCTTCTTCCCTATCTTTACTGCCAACTGCATTCATCATCTGGTTGCTGCCCCAATTTGTGAAGGCTGAAATAGAAAAGATTGTCCTTCTCTGCATCATCCATAACTAGATTGACTCCCGCATCTGTAAGAGATCTGTGGTTTCTTTGATTTTCCTCTTTCTTGTGACATACATGTAGGATCCCTTTTTATTGCCTTTTTTGTCCTTTGCCAGTTGCATCTTAAACTGTGCCTTGGCCTTCCTAATTTTCTCCTTGCATGTTCATGCAATACTCGTCATCTCTTCCCTTGTGCTATGACCAAGTTTCCACTTTTTATAGAATCCCTTTTTGAGTTGCAATTAATTGAAGAGATTGCTGTCTAGCCAGGCTAGTCTCCCATTGCACTTCCATTCTCCTGTTGCATTGGGATAGCTTGCTCCTGTGGCCCTAAAAGGGCCTTGTTAAATACAGCTAGCTCTCTTGGACTCCTTTTCCCCTCAGACTTTCCTCCCATGGGATCTTGCCCCCCAGTTCCATGGGTTTGCTAAGTATGCTTCTCTGACATCCAGCATCTTTATTCCACTGCTCTCTTTCCTTTCTTCACTTAGTATCTTGAACATTTAATGGTCAGTATCACCCAAGTTACCTTCCACCTTCACATCCACATTTAATTCACATTATGGAACATGTTCTCATCACATCTTGCACTTACCAAGTCAGGCCTCCGTGGAGGCCCCTACCAAGTGAACCCATCTGCAGTTACAAGTCTTATAACCTGTCTATACAGGCTCAGAGCAATGTACAACCACTGCTTCCTCCACAGCACTGAAATCTAAAATATGAAATAGAAACAAATTTTGACTAACAGAGGGTCTCAACAGGAAAAAGTCAAGGCAGAAACAGCAGAATATTCCTCAATATGGTAGCATCTCCTACCCAGAAATGCTTTATCTTCTGAGTATTACAGTATGACATACTTGGAGATGCCTGTAATAATTTAATAATATTGTATCTGGACAGTATCATTTTGTTGCTTTCTGTGTGCAAATGTGTTTACTCATAAGTAGATTTGTGAATAGGTGCCTGAGGAAGGAAGAGGTGAGCCCTTTTCTGCAAGAACTTAAATGCAGAGGTGTTCACTTTGAGGCTCTGCCTGAAATGCTGTTGCATCTGACAGATGGGCCTCCAAGTTTCTGTGGGGCATAGGGAAAAGGAAAGGATCAAAATGGCACGATTCAAGGAACTGGGACATTAAGGGTGAAAAAATAATCTTAGCAATCGATCCCTGCTCTGAGAAATTTGTAATCTAAGGAAACAGAAGGCAAGATATCCTTCCTGTTGAGCTTTGATAGCAACATCATTCATTGAAATAGAGGGATGTTACATACACAAAATAAATATATTGTAGGTCACACTAAGAAGAGTATATATACTATAATATATATGCAAAAGCTGTATCACACCTATCACTTGAGGAGCTCACCTTAAATCCTAACTGGGCTATATCTATTGTGGGTCCAAAGTACCTAAGCCAGACAAGGGTTGTTAATCATTTACTTCTAGTATAGATAACAAATTATTCTCTCCAAGGAGCAAATGAGAGGGAAGGGATATGTGACTCAGAGCCATCTCTTTATAGTGGTTCTTGGAGATACTTCCTTCTCTGTGCAATTTACATACTACTTCTTATTCAGGGTGTTGCCTAAAGTTACAATCTAGCTCAGGGTAATTGGCTGAGTCAGGACTAGAACACCAAAGCCTTTCACTCCCAGCTTCCTGCTCTAGCCTTTGCTTCGCATCTACATTCCTACAGTCTGAATTATTTATTCATGTTCCCTGTTGTTCAAACACTCCACTCATTGGTCAGACTTCCCATTTTGGATCAATGGGTTTTTGTATGCAGACTAATATTTGAAGTTTCTAAATACTTTCTATTCCTGAGATACGTTAGAAGAATGAAGGGCAGTATGGGTAGATGGGTGTACTTTTTCTTTTTCATAAAAAACTCACTGATTCACTCCATCTTCAGGAAGCAACAGTAATCTCAAATTCAGGGAAGAATCCCTAACTTCAGTGGTATCTGTGTAAATATGAAGGGAAGTATTGAAGGCATGTGGAGGGAAGGTAAAAATGTAGAGACATCAGGAACAGAATGACAAAAACATTTTTTTTCATTTCAAGTGCTGCAAACAAATTCACAAACCATGTAGTACATATAGCACATAACACAGAGCCAATGGGCAGCAAACAAGCAAAACAAATAGTACTAGGATTAAGTAAAAAACACAGTAATGGAAACGTTTAGCCAAAATGTCATTATGAATCCCTAACGGTGACAGGGCGTCTAGCACGCCTGTCACTTTATGAGAGTATGAGGCTGCTTGGGAAGCAGACTGCAGATGTGGCAGGGGCCAATTAGAGAGTCACCTGACCAGAAGGGGCTGGGGTTTGAAGCATGTAAGCCCAGGGCCTGAATTGGTCAGGGAGTCTAGCCCTGAGAGCCATGAGGAGAGGAGCTCCTGGGCAGCAGGGCTCCTTGGTAACATCTGAGCTGGGAGTACGCAACTCTGGTGGTTTGTGGAAGGGACTAAGGGGAAGTAAGGAGGTGCCAACTGGCCCAGAAGGGAGAGAGGGGCCCAAGAGCCTGGAGGTTTGCAGCCCAGGAGGGGCAAGTGTCAGCAGAGCCAGGGAGCCTGAAGGTCTCTGGCTAGGGCCCAGAGCTGGGCTGAAGGCCAAGGAGGGTCACAGTCAGAGACTGGCAGGGCTAGGGGAGCCCAGGAGTCTTGACTGGCCTAGGAGTGGGAGCAGGGCCCAGAGAGGAAAGCCAAAGACTAGGGGTTGCAGCTGGAGACTGAGGGGGCCAAGCCCATAGCCTAAGAGGGGCACATGTTAGCAGTAATGAGTAACATCTGCAAGGCATGGGCATGGTGCAAGGGTCAGTTGGAGCCACATAATTAGCCCTTAAGGCAATGAGCACAGACACTTCTGTTTAGGAGAGAAGATATGACTTGGGGAAGCCCTGTGGCAGCCTCCCTTTTCTAAAGTAGGGCTAAAGACATGGACTAGCAGGAGAAGAGATGGGGAGAGTGCCCAAAGAGAGACAGATCAGACAAGGACTGAGGGGGCTCCAGGGGCATCACAGCCACCTCTGGAGCTACACCCACTTACATTAACTCTTAATAAAAGGGCCATGAGGACATACAATTTCCATGAAGGAGAGAGATGATCTTGATTTTTAAGATTTCATCAGAAGTAAGTTTTGAAATGGGGTATTAGTTTATAATGTTATTCCCCTCATACAAAACTTTTATTAAACTTTCAACATTAAGGCAAAGTCTCTGATGAGGAGATAATGGATGCAAATATACTATTGGTATAAACAGCTGCTGCTAGATTGATTTCAATATCCACAAAGAGGGTCCCTAGTGAGCAAAGAGTAGCAAAACTACAGAAAGCCAGCACTAAAAGAAAATGGAGCCCAAGACTCCAAGGGAAATTGAAACTAAGTGCCCTTTCATCTACTAAGCCCAAACAGCTGCTATGGTAACTTCACAGAATCATAGAAAATGAAGGTTGGAAGGGATCTCAGCAGGTCACATCCAACCCCCACGTGCCCCCCCCCCCCCCCCACCCCCCCCCACCCCCCCCCCCCCCCCCCAGCTCAAAGCAGGACCATCCCCAAATAACTAACAGGTTTGTAGACAATGCATCCTGAAGAACTCCAGTTACTGGAGTTTCTTTTCCCTACCTGTTAAATGTAGTAATGAGGTCTTGAATTGCACACACAGCAATATAACATCCACCCTGGTGATCTTCAAAAAACATCCTGATGCTCATCTTGCTGGGGTCATCTGATCCCAGTCTTTCCTCCCTACTGCAGGGGGGGCTGGACCCAATCATCTGTCAGGTCCCTTCCAGCCCCTAACAACTATGAAACAGAGTTAATTTGGCCCAATATTCTAGTTTCACTGGCAGATTGGTTGGTGTCTGAATGAAAATCTGCCTTGTTACTGCAGTGCTTGCTTGCTTTAGTCTAAAAAGCTTATATTGGTTTGGTTTTCCCCTCGGTTAAAAAAAGAAACTTGATTGATCTCTTTTGGCAGTAGTGAAATGGTTGCATATTGCATGCATTTTCTTGGTTACTTTGTTTGAAATGGATATTTTCCTCCTCTCGGTGGTTCTGCTACTTTTAGAGCAATTTCCATAAA
Source organism: Alligator sinensis (assembly GCF_000455745.1). Taxonomy (NCBI): domain Eukaryota; kingdom Metazoa; phylum Chordata; order Crocodylia; family Alligatoridae; genus Alligator; species Alligator sinensis. The sequence continues at coordinate 631,567 of NW_005842797.1, forward strand.
TGATTAGCATGTGTTTTGTTCTTTTGGAGATTCTCATGTGTCTGCATAGTGGCATTCACACAATTTTATGCAGAATTATAAATAATGATTAGACCTGGTTGAACAGTAACATTAATGGACTGAGGTTATTTTCACAAATGAGGACACATAGCAGGACTGGGCCCCAAGGGTGGCTGTGACACCCCCTGGTGGCCCAGGTGGCCCAATGGCTGCTGCCCTGCACTAACTTTAGGTACCCTCCCTTTACACTTGCCTGCTACGTCATGATGTACTGGTTGATGTTTTTCAAAAGAAAGCTGCCCAAGGGTATGAGTTAGTCCTACCTTCACCAGCAGCTCCCCTCCCAGACCACGCTAGCCCAAATCCAATCTTTCACTAGATAGGCACTCCTGGCCCGTATGCACCCTGGGGAATTATTGCCTTATGGGCTATTCATGGCCTCTGACTTCCCCTACAGCTGTGCCCATGCCACACAGGTGTTACCGTACCATTTCGTCCCTTGTAGAGGCTTCAGCTCTCCCGGCTTCAGGCTTTCCTCTGGCTGCAAGCCTCTGGCCCTCACCCAGATTTAGGTCTGACTATCTCGGCTTCAGCCCAGTCAGCTGAAAGTGTCTCTTGGCCCCTGACCCTTGTGTCTCTTGCTCTGGGCCCCTAACCCCAGAATTTGCTCTTCTATGCTGCTGAGCCCCTGGCCTCAGCCCTTCTGGGCTGAACTTGTTTCTCCAGGGCTACAGGTCCCTGGGTCTGGTTTTTGTCCATCCTGGTTTATGAGACCCTGCCCCCAAATTCTCACCCCTCTTGGGCTGCAGGCTCCTGACGCTGGTTCAGGCCTTGCTAGGGAATGGGGCCCCTGGCCCCATCTTCACTTCTCTTGCAATTTGAGCCCCACCCCTGGTCAGGCTCAAGATAGTTGCATGCCTCTCGGGCATGGCTGGGACCTCCACCTCCCTGATAGCCCCAAACCCAAACCACTGGTATAGCTTAAATGCAAATGGCAAACAACTGCTTAACAGAAACCTTCCCTTCTGGGCAAACATCAGCAAAAGGGAAAAAGCCCACTACTGCTTTAAAGGGAAACCTCTATCCTCAGGGTAGGCAAACAAACACCAGGGCAGCCCTTGTACTCATGGGTTTTTGCCTCTCCCTGTCCCACAGGTGTTCTGCTCCAATTCCAGGTCCCTCTCTCCCCTCCTGGGACCTCACCCCCTGCAAGATCTCAGCTCCTTCCTTGCAGTCTCAAGTATAGTGGGACCCTTGGCATTAGCTCAGCCATAACCAGCTTGCTGCAGAGCTCCTCCCCTTTTGCCTTGCAGGGCCAGACTGGCTGCCTGCTCTCAGGTACTGTCTTTATGTACCCCCTTAGCCCTACCCCTTCTGGTCAGGTGACCCTACACCCACACAGCTCCTTCTGGGTCTGATAGTCAATCTGCTTTTCCTGCTAGGTCTTTACTCTGCTGCCTGCAGTCCTTTGCTTCTGGGCTGCCTAGATGCCTGCCCTGGTATAATTTACTGCTCTGCAGCTCTTTCCTAGGCTAACCACTTCTCCTAGGAGTAGCCTCTTTCATGTGGCTGCTATTCTGCTTGTTTTCTGGCAGTCAGCTTCCTAGCAGTTAGCCTACTTTCAAGCTGCCACCCTCATGCAACCAGCTCAGCCTCCTCCAATTTCCTCTTAAAGTAAGAGGAGTCCCATGGCTCCCTGTTACAGGGCCTAATAGTTCATGATGATCTGGGGGGTCATATTCATTATTTATGAGTATTTGGCCAGCCCTCACTGTTCATGGAAATGTCACATGATTTACCATCTATCTGTTGTGGCTTCTGAGAGCCAAATTCAGCTGCAGTGTACAGACACAGCTCCCACTGAAGATAATGGAAGTTATCTGGAAGTTATCAAATAATACCATGAATAAATTTGACCATTAGATTATTAGTCTAAAAATGAAAGTGCAGAAGTACATTATTCATCTTTAGCTATTTTGTTAGTTCAGAAAGTCCAGTTATATAACCAGAGAGTTTGTGACTTGAGTGACTAGCCATGGTTCCCTGATAATAACTAACAATTATGTGAAAATAAATAGTTCCTGGAAAACTGGAAATTATTTGTCTGTCTGTCTGACAAATACTTATAAGCAAGGAATATAGCTGAAGACAGACAAGACCAGCTTGCAAAAAACCAGAAACAAAATAAAAATAAATAAAAAACCCCCCCAACACAACCCAACCCAATCCAACCCAACCCAACCACAAAAAAAAAAAAACCTGGCCAAAGCCCAGATCCTGCACATGCCAAAAGTTAGATGCCTAAATATGTTCTGGGATACATTTGCTTAATGCTACTGATGTTAGGTAGGAGGGACGTTTAAAAATATGTACAAATGTTTGCAGCGTTTTGTAATGAATAGCTTAACCACTTATGTAGGAGGGTTGACAAGTGAGTAGGACTCTGAAATAGGCCTGAGAAGCCCTGGCCCTAATTCCTGGTTTACTTGCAATTTCTTTATCTTAAAGTCATTTAATCTACCTTGTGCTCTATGGTAATTCCCTCTGTGTTGCAAAATTAGAAGCAGTTAATGACAGGGTGGTTTGGATACTATGGTGACAAATGCCAAAAGAAATGCACAGTTAAGCAGTATTGTTAAAAGATGCCATGGACAGAAATCTACTACTCCCTACCCACAACAGTTAATTTTTTTTTCAATAGTAAGTTTGACAGTTGGAAGCCTGAGAGTCAAATCTGTTTCCTCTTGACATGGCAGGACTGGAAGATTTCCTTTGTTTTCCTCCAATGTTAAGCTACAAAATCTACATGACTTTCCACAAGTTGTGTGTGCACCCTCAGCCCTCTGACCTGAGTGTAAAACACTTGTCAGTAACAAAACACATGTATTGCCAGAGACTGAACCTCTCCTCCTCAACAATGACCTTCATGGGGTTACACATTTAGGTTGCGCCCACACATGCAAGCATGTGCACTTGAAGCAGCTCAAATAGAAGTAGTGCAGATTTGAGCTGGGGCTTTTTGACTCAGTGGACGTGCTCGGACATACACTTTGTTGTGGAGTAAATTGTGCCACTTGGGGCAAAATAACCCTACCTGGCTCCTCCTGGATCTGAAGCCAGGGGGAGCTACAGCCTGGGGCCAGCACCTGTGCTGTCCCCAGCAGTATAAAAAGCTGCCCTGTCCTGGCCCCATCAGTACAAAACACTGCCCTGGCAAGTAGCTCAGGAGGTATTCACTCTCTGGAGCTTCTGGGGCCCAGCCAACTGGTACCTGGCACTACACCTTGTGCCAGCTGGACTGCTGAAGCAGCTCTGAGAGTTCCCTGCACCCTTACCCACTGCAGCAGTCTGGCAGCGGGGGCTGCTGCCTGGCTGTGACCTGCTGCACACC